>NW_028261382.1:30746225-31041225 GCF_051295495.1 Thamnophis sirtalis
ATGCACAAGGACAGGAGTGGAGTACATTTCCACAAACTCTTAAACCATGTCTCTTTTTCTTTGGATGGCATGGCAACTGTGCTGGCCACAGGCAGGGGGATAGTCTCTTTTTTAGTTGATTGAGTTGAGCGGAGCTGGTGGCAGAATGAGACAGTGAGTAGGCTGGGGAGGAACCTGGGCCAGGCCTGGAGTCTGGGGAAGGCTCTGATGTGGGCTCTGTGTCAGAGGCAGAGAGGGGGCCAGGGCCGTCTGACAGTTATAAGGTGCCTTCAGAGTTGGAGATCAGTGGGGCAGAAGAACAGCTGGAGCCTGTTTCCAATGTACGCTTGTGCAGAGCTTCCAGAAGAAGGGAATAGTTAAGGAACAAGGGCCAACTCGGGAGTAAAGGCGCAGGTGGATGATGAATAGTCCTCCCATAGGCGAAAGGGGAGTGGAGTTTGCAGGAGACAATTAGTTCAATTCATCAGGGTGAAGATCTGTTCCTGACTTCTTGCAGGTAATTGCTGCTACAGCTTGGTGTTTGGAAGATATCGGCCTGGCAGCTCTCCAAGCCTGATAAGGTCTGTGGTTGTCAATTCACCTTTGAAAGACTGTTTGCTAGGACTTTGCTGGGTGTGAATGAGAGAATTCACATTAGCTTCATAAAAGGAGGTTTTGTAGGGACAAGGAGTGTGATTTGGTGATTTCGTGATTTGGTGAAGCCTAGGTCAGAACAGCTCCTGCCAGCTGGCTGGTTTTCCATCCTGCCACATGATACTTGGGGGGGGGGGGGTAGTCTTTTAGTTGATTGAGTTGAGGGTGTGTGTGACATGGCTGCAATGTGACACTATCTGGGGCTTTGCCCCAAAGAAGAGGGAGTCAATTTAGTCTCCAAAACACCAGAAGGCAGGGCAAGAAGCAATGGGTGTAAACTTAAGGAGAGAACCAACCTAGAGCTAAGGAGAAATTTCCCAACAGTGAGAATAATTAAGCAGTGGAAAGACTTGCCTTCAGAAGTTATGGGTTCTCCAAGACTGCAGGTCTTCAAGAAGAGATTGGACAACTGTTTGTCTGGAATGGTATAAGGTCTCCTGTTTGAGCAGGTTTGACCTCCAAGGTCCCTTCCAACTCTGTTATTCTGTTAAATATGACTAACTCTATATCTATGCCAGTTGGTTTTCCCAGTTGCAATGGGTGGCTGTGAAGGTTGGACCATAAGGAAGGCTGAGCACCAAAGAATGGAGGCCTTTGAACTCTGGTGCTGGAGAAGACTCCTGCGAGTCCCTTGGACTGCAAGGCCATCCAACCGGTCAGTTCTAGAGGAGATCAACCCTGACTGCTCTTTAGAAGGTCAGATCCTGAAGAGGAAACTCAAGTACTCTGGCCACCTAATGAGAAGGAAGAAGGACTCACTGGAGAAGAGCCTATTGCTGGGAAAGATGGAGGGCAAAAAAAGAAGAAGGGGATGACAGAGAAGGAGGTGGCTGGATGGAGTCACTGGTGCTTAAATGGACTCCAGAGGATGGTAGAGGACAGGAAGGCCTGGAGGAACGTTGTCCATGGGGTCATAATGGGTCGGACACAACTTCATAACTAACAACAACAATCAAGGAATGTAAAGAGAGAGAGAGAGGGAGAAAGCATAGTGGAGAAGGGGAGAAAAGAGAAGGGGGGAGGAGGAAGGAGAAGGAGGAGGAGGAGGAGGAGGAGGAAGAGGAGGAGGAGGAGGAGAAGAAGAAGACAGAGTAGGAGGTGGCTGGATGGAGTCATCGAAGCAGCCGGTGTGAGCTTAAATGGACTCCAGAGGATGGTAGAGGACAGGAAGGCCTGGAGGAACGTTGTCCATGGGGTCATAATGGGTCGGACACAACTTCAGAACTAACAACAACAATCAAGGAATGTAAAAAGAGAGAGAGAGGGAGAAAGCATAGTGGAGAAGAGTAGAAAAGAGAAGGGGGGAGGAGGAAGGAGAAGGAGGAGGAGGAGGAAGAGGAGGAGGAGGAGGAGGAGAAGAAGAAGAGAGAGAAGGAGGTGGCTGGATGGAGTCACCAAAGCAGCCAGCGTGAGCTTAAATGGACTCCAGAGGATGGTAGAGGACAGGAAGGCCTGGAGGAACGTTGTCCATGGGGTCATAATGGGTCGGACACAATTTCACAACTAACAACAACAATCAAGGAATGTAAAAAGAGAGAGAGAGGGAGAAAGCATAGTGGAGAAGAGGAGAAAAGAGAAGTGGGGAGGAGGAAGGAGAAGGAGGAGGAGGAGGAAGAGGAGGAGGAGGAGGAGAAGAAGAAGAAGAAGACAGAGAAGGAGGTGGCTGGATGGAGTCACCAAAGCAGCCAGCGTGAGCTTAAACGGACTCCAGAGGATGGTAGAGGACAGGAAGGCCTGGTGGAATGTTGTCCATGGGGTCAGGTCACGATGGGTTGGACACGACTTTGCAACTAACAACAACATATCTATTCCATACTTGTATGTGCGTTTGTGCCCATGCTCACAATTACAATCCATTTTTAATCGCCAAGAAGATCCTGCACCCATCCGTACTTCGATTGTCCTTCTCCCCAACTTCCAAGTCCACTTCCCTGAGCTGTAACGCTGCTGGGCTGCCAACTCCTTGTTGTCTTCTCTCAAATACAGTTAATTCGCTATGAAATCGCTCTCTAATAGCTTAATGAATGCATTAAACCATGCACCAATTAGGTTTTTTTCTTTTTCTTTTTTTCTTTTACATAAACGGATTGCTTAGTTACTGATTGAAAGGGTATGATATATCATCACCGGCTCCGTGAGATTTAATGAGGCATTAAGGCCATCTCCTGTCACGGAGGCTGCAGATATGAATGATTCTCAAAATTGCGCGTACAAAGCTGATCTCCATTCCGCCGTCCTCGTCCTCATCGTTTTCATTCATCTTGACTTTGTCCTCTTCCTTCTCGTACTTGCCAGGTACAACGGAGCCGGAATGAAAATGTCGTTTCCCTCATCAGTTTTATACTGAAAAGTGGCCTATTGTGGTGACAAATGCTATTTGCAGGTGCCAGGAAATGGGATAGGATAGAGAATATATTAACCCAGCAAAAGGTTGGCCTTCGTATGGCTTAGATTACAACTAGCAAACTCTCCTCTCTCTCCCGATCAAGTCATCACTCTCCAATTCATGCTGCTGTGAAAGGACTTCTTTTTTTTTCTCACAGCCAAGATAGCTAAAGAAGAAATGATGCTGGTTTCGACAGGCTCCATAATGGCTTTGGGTGTTTTATACAATTCTACCTTACCAAGCCTTATATTTAATTCCCTTTCTATGACTCTAGATTCAGTAGAGAAAGGAAGGGAAGGAGGAAAGAAGGGAGGAAGAGAAGGAGGGTGGGAGGAAGGAAGGAAGAAGGGAGGTAGGGAGAGAGGGAGGAATGGATGGATGGATGAGGGAGAGAGGGAGGTGGGAAGGAAGAGAGAGGGAGGGGTTAGGGTTAAGAAGGAAGGAAGGAAGGGAAGGAGGAAGGGAGGGAGGGAGAAAGAGATGGAGGGAGGATTGAAGGAACAAGGGAGCGAGGTAGGGAAAGAGGGAAGGAGGGAGAGAGGGAGGAATGAATGAATGGAAGAGGGAGGAAGGGAAGGAAGAGAGAGGGAAGGGTTAGGGTTAGGAAGGAAGGAAGGAAGGAAAGAAGGGAGGGGGGAATGAAAATGAAGGGAGGGAGGGAGGGATGAATGAATGAGGGGGAGAGGAATGAGGCGTGGGAGGAATGAATGAAGAGAGGGATGAATGAATGAGGGGAGGGAGGAAATGGATGAAGGGAGGATTGAATGAATGAGGGGTGGGAGGGAGAAATGGAGGAAGGAAGGAATGGATGGATGGAGGGAAGGAAAGGAGGGAGGGAGAGAGGGAGGAATGAGAGGTGGGAGGAATGAATGAATGAAGGGAGGGATGAATGAATGAATGAGGGGAGGGAGGAATGAAAGGAGGGTTGAATGAATGAGGGGTGGGAGGGAGAAATGGAGGGAGGAATGAATGAATGGATGGAAGGAAAGGAGGGTGGGAGGGAGAGAGGGAGGAATGAAGGGTGGGAGGAATGAATGAATGAAGGGATGGAGGGTTGAATAAATGAGGAGTAGGAGGGAGGAATGGAGGAATGAATGAATGGAGGGAGGGAGGAAGGAAGGAAGGAAGGAAGGAAGGAAGGAAGGAAGGTTTTCATGAAGAAACTGGACAACCATTTGCCTGCAATGGGATTGGGTTTCCTGCTTGAGCAGGGGGTTGGACTAGAAGACCTCCAAGGCCCCTTCCAACTCTTATTCTGCTCTTCTATGTAAGAGTCTTTTTCTCTTTTTCTCTCCCCCACCCCCCGCTCTTCCCTCCTTCCGCCTGCTGCAGAGATTCCGCCATGTGGATTTTCTCTCGGCCGCTCACCGCAGCCTGAGTCAGCCGCCTCTGGGGGGCTCATTTGCCATCGTCGCCAGGGGGAAAAAAATATTCATGTTAGGCAGATTTGGGGAGCGGTAGAAAGGAAGGAGGCAGTGAGCAGATTAGCCCCAGCTTAAGGCTATTATAGCCACTGCAGGCTTGAAAGACAGAGAACATCTTGACGTTGATTTGGGAAACCTTTTCCCTTCTTAGAGATATTGGAAATACATGTTTTCATGAGGTTCTTTCATTGGAGGTCTTCTAGTCTCACCCCCTGCTTAGGCAGGAAACCCTACACCCCTTCAGACAAATGGTTATCCAACATCTTCTTAAAGACTTCCAGTGTTGGAGCATTCAGAACTTCTGGAGGGGAGCTGTTCCACCGATTAATTTTTCTAACTGTCAGGAAATTCCTCCTTTGTTCTAAGTTGCTTCTCTCCTCTCCCCTTCTTCCACGCCAACCCCTTCTCTAAGTTGTTGACAGAGAATTGCAATCCAGGTTCAAGCCTTGGCAGTCACCCGTGTTCTCTCTGCTGTTTGTGTAAAGGGATTACAAGCTTTTTCTCAAGCGGATGCTAATATGCCAGGAAAATAATAGCAAGATTGGGGAAGAGTAGGTAAGTTTTTCTGGAAGGGAGGGGAAAAAAAACCTTTTTTCAAACTCCTTGCTGGAGAAAAAAAATGCAAGTCATCGCAACAGCTAGATAATCATTTTGTTTACAGAGCATTTATCCCACCCTCGTAGTATTCTTAGAGGATTTTTACAGGCGCAGATTCAGGACAATAGCAGCGGCCCTCACGAAAACCTACACTTATGTTTCCATTATTTTGGAGAGCAAAAGACAGAAAAAGAAACACGTAAAGAAGGACCGGGGTTGGGGACAGGATAGCCGTGTTCCAATAGTTCAATGGCTGCCCCAAAGAAGAGGGGGTCAACGTAATCTCCAAATAGTGGTGGGTTCCTGTTGTGGCTCGGTAGGAACCTTTGGAGCTGCTATCAGTGAATGGCTTCAGGATGCTCACAGGAGAAGATAACAAGCAGCTGTGGCTCTTTAAGGATCTCCTCCTGTGGATAAATGACTGATGGTGCCACGCCCTAGTTGCAGAAGTCAATGTTCGTTTGTTTGTTCATTTCGTTCCTGTTCTAGTCTAGGTTCCCAGTTCGTGTTCATGATTCAGAGAAACCACTTGGATAAGTGATTTGCTTTATATAAACCTGGTTTGCTGTAAGAGTTTGTTTTTGCATTTGCTGTTTAACTTTTTGCCAGAGAATTTATCTATGTTTATTTTGGGCTCGCAGCCAGCAAAAGCCGGGACTGGTAAAGACATTCCTTTGCAAGCTGTGTGTGGCTGTCGTTTCTGAATGAGCAAGGGGGGGGGGGGGTCAGAACAGGTTCCTACCAGTCTGGACCAGTTTGCCAGCTTCTGCCAACCGAGCAGCTCGAAAGCATGTAAAAAATTAAAGTAGAAAATAAGGAACCACCTTTGGTGGGAAGGGAACAGCGTTTCATGCACCTTCAGCATTGAGTCATGCCAGCCACATGACCACGGAGACGTCTTCAGACAGTGCTGGCTCTTCGGCTTTGAAATGGAGATGAGCACCGCCCCCTAGACCCAGGAACAACTAGCACATCTGTGCGAGGGGAATCTTTACCTTTAGTTGAAGGAAAAGAAGGACTAGGTGTTGCATGACAGCAGAGTTTCAATATTTGAGAGGCTTCCATTAAGAAGAAGGAGTCAACCTATTTTCCAAAGCAACTAAAAACAAGACAAGAAGCAACAGATGAAACTGGGCCTGGTTAGTCTAGTGAAGAGAAGGACTAGGGGAGACATGAGAGCATCTTCTAATATTTGAGGGACTGCCACAGAGAGGAGAGATGGGGTCAAGCTATTTTCCAAAGCACCTGAAGGCCAAGACAAGGAATAATGGATGGAAACTGAACAAGGAGAGATTCAAGCTGGAAATAAGGAGGAATTTTCGGACAGGGAGAAGAATCAACCCATGGAACAGAAGTTGTGAGAGCTTCATCCCTGGAAGCTTTCAAGAAGTGACTGGACTGCCATCTGTCAGAAATGGTATAGGGTCTCCTGCTTGGGTATGGGGTTGGACTAGATGGCCTACAAGGTCACTTCAAACTCTGTTAATCTGATATTGAGATTTTGAGATTCTACAAAAAGTGCAGAGAAGAGCAACCAGGATGATTAGGGGACTGGAGGCTAAATCATACAAAGAATGGTTGTAGGAACTGGGCATGGCTAGTCTAGGGAAGAGAAGGACCAGGGGAGACATGAGAGCATCTTCCAATATTTGAGGGGCTGCCACAGAGAGGAGGGGGGTTAAGCTATTTTCCAAAGCATCTGAAGGCCAGACAAGGAATAATGGATGGAAACTGACCAAGGAAAGATTTAACCTAGAAATAAGGAGGAACTTTCAACCAATGGAACAGAAGCATTCGCTGGCTGGGGAATTCTGGGAGTTGAAGTCCGGACATCTTCAAGTGGCCAAGGTTGAGAAATACTGTCCTAATCATCTTGGTGTCAACTCTTCTCTGCACTCTTTCTAAAGTCTCAACATCTTTTTTTATAGTGTGATGACCAAAACTCAATGAAGTACTCTAGGTGTAGTCTGGAATGAGCTGCCCCCGGAGCTTCCTATAATCCCCGACCTCCGATCCTTCCAACGCACCCTAAAAAGTTGGCTTTTCCAGCAAGCCAGCCTGGCCTGAACAAAATACATTATTGGTCACTGTTAATATTAATTTGATTTTTTTTAAAAAAAAAATGTTATTGTCAATTCTCATTGGTTTTTTGGGGGTTATTCTATTTAATTTTTTTTTAACTTTTGTATTATGTGTTTCTTTTAATGTTGAGTCCTTGGGAGAAGGGTGGCATATAAATCTAATAAATCTAAACCTAAACCTACTAAGGCTTTATAGAGTGATATTAGTACCTCCCTTGGTCTTGAATCTGTATCTCTCTGTTAATGAAGAGATTTAAGAAGATTTAAGAGATTTTAATTTAAGAAGAGATTGGACAATCATGTGTCTCAAACGGTGTAGAGTCTCCTACTTGAGCAGATGGTTGGATTAGAAGACCTCCAAGGCCCCTTCCAAGTCTGTTATATTCTGTTATACAACCACTTAAGATTCAGGGGAAGAGAAGACAAGCTTAAAGCTTCAATTCCATTACCTCGTTTGGAGGCTGGCGCACCGTTGCAGCAACATCAGGGTTCCTTCGATTATGACGACGCTGCCAGAAATGGCATCTGCCAATTGGGAATATCTTCCTGGGCTTCAACAAATCTTTGATCACCAATTACTGGAATGATTTATGGACTCACCAGAGGCACTGCTTGCTCCACACAGGCTCAGAAAGACAGAGAAAGACCAGCATACAAAATAAGCTTTGGAGACAACGAATCCCAAGTGTTTTTCGGCACAATGACTTTCCTCCCATCCCCAACCTCAGGATGAGTCAATGGCGAACAAATTCATATATGCAAGAATGAACATTAGGACGCAGCGGTCTATGGTGGAGGGGGAATTCTTGGTTGAAAGGTGGCAAAGAATGGGGAGACTGTGTACGGGAATTTGATGGAACTGGTAGCCTAGACATATAGCAGAATAACAGAGTTGGAAGGCACCTTGTAGGTCATCTAGTCCAACCCTCTGCCCAAGCACAAGACCCTACACCATTTCTGTCCGATGGCAGTTCAGTCTCTTCTTGAAAGGTTCCAGGGATGAAGCTCCCGCAACTTCTGAAGGCAACTTCTGTTCCATGGGTTGATTGTTCTCACGGTCAGAAAATTCCTTATTTCTAGATTGACCAATCAATCAATCAATCAATCAATCAATCAGAATAGAGCTGGAAGGGACCGTGTAGGGCAAGCCCCCCTCCCCCCCAAGCAGAAGACCCTACATCATTTCTGACTGATGGCAGTCCAGCCTCTTCTTGAAAGCTTCCAGTGATGAAGCTCCCACAACTTCTGAAGGCAACTTCTGTTCCATGGGTTTGTTGTTCTCACGGTCAGAAAATTCCTTATTTCTAGGTTGACTAATCAATCAATCAGAATAGAGCTGGAAGGTACCTTGTAAGGTCATCTAGTCCAACCCCCTGCCTAAGCAGAAGGTTCCATGGATGAAGCTCCCACAACTTCTGAAGGCAACTTCTGTTCCATGGGTTGATGGTTCTCACTGTCAGGAAATTCCTCCTTATTTCCAGATTGAATCGCTCCTCGATCAATTCCCATGTATTATTCCAAGTCTGGCCTTCAGGTGGTTTGGAATACAGGTTGACACCCCCCTGCTCCTCTCTGTGGCAGCCCCTCAAATATTGGAACACTGCTGTGAGGTCTTCTAGTCCAACCCTCTGTACAGTTTCAGACAAATGGCTATCCAATCTTTTCTTGAAACCCATCCATGATGGACAACTCACAACCTCTGACTCCAGTCGTTCCACAAAATTGTTCTCACTGCCGTAAGTCGAAGGGGGTCTGCCTGTATTCTACCCAGGTCTTCCTCCCCTACATGTCCACCTATAGATCAGATCTTCTGCCCTTCCTCGGTGGCCTCTTCCTTTTGTTTCTGTCCTTGCACTCTTGCGCAATACCCCATCGCAACCTCCCTGCATCCCAGGGAAAAATAAATAAATAACAGTAGGTAAAACTGGCCCTTCGTTGTTATTCTGCAGGCACACAACTGCTTGGTAATGCAGAAGCTGGTTCTTGTGGAGATTGCTCAATATTCCAACGGCATTCGCCACCCGGCTACTCAGTATTCAAGGATGAAGCTGAATTGCTCGATATTCTATGGTGTACTAAGGCTGTGAAGCTGGAAATTTTTTCCCTCTTTTTTTTTTCTCTCTCATCCCCCCCCCCCAACTCAGTATTCTTGAGCAGCTCTGGAGGTGCTCAGGGCCATCAGGACTGCAGAGTACGTGAGGCTGTTTTTCATTTCATTACATTTTTTATTTTTTTACTTTAAAAAAAAACTTGCCATAAGGATCGTAATGCTTCCAGGGATGCTTGCAAAGTTTGTCCTTAGGAAAGGGCCACGGTGGGAGCTGGTGGATAAATGAAGGATGAGGGGTGCTGTGTGGAGGACACACACACCCCTCTCCAGAAAATGCAACACAGGATAAATTAAAGAGATCGGGGGGGGGGGAGTTTTGCAGATGGTTTCTGGATTGGGTTGGCCTCGAGCACAAAGTGCAGCAGTGGTTTCCAAGTAGAAACAAAAATACTTATGGTGGGGGAAAATTGATTTTGGATTTTACCGATTAGATAGATTTGTTGATATACAAAATCACTAGTTGATAAGGTAAAGGTTCCCCTCACACATATGTGCTAGTCGTTCCCGACTCTAGGGGGCAGTGCTCATCTCCGTTTCAAAGCCGAAGAGCCAGCGCTGGCCGAAGAAGTCACCGTGATCATATGGACAGCATGACTCAATGCCAAAGGAGCACAGAACGCTGTTCCCTTCCCACCAAAGGTGGTTCTTATTTATCTACTTGCATTTTTGACATACTTTCAAACTGCTAGGTTGGCAGAAGCTGGGGCAAGTCACGGGAGCTCCCTCCGTTAAGCAGTACTGGGGATTCGAACCACCCAACTGCTGACCTTTCTGACCAACAAGCTCAGCATCTTAGCCACTGAGCCACCACATCCCAAGTGGCTAGTTGATACTACTATGTAAAAGTAAAAAAAAAAAAAAGTTGAGGTTTGACGTGACTATCTTATTTTGCTGCATCAGAGCAAATGCCTTTTCTCCCCCCTTCTTTTCTGCACTCTTCCCCTTCCCCCTCCTGATTTTCCCTACTATTTGTTGTTTTGTACTTTATATTATAAACAAATAACAAATGGTTATCTTAAGCATTGCTCCTATCAGGTTAATCCCTGCCTTGTTGTCCTAAGAAACCTGAATGCTTTTAACCTGGTTTTGTGGATGAAAAATAGTAATCAGCAGATATCTGACTTCTGCCCATACAGGGTATTAAATCTATGTATATATGTATGTATGTATGTATCTAACTCTCTATCTCGCTATCTCTCTATCTCTCTATCTAGCTATCTAGCTATCTCGCTATCTATCTATCTATCTATCTATCTAGCTAGCTAGCTAGCTAGCTAGCTATAAACATACACACACACATACAAACACACATGCACACACAGAGGCTGTGTGTGTGTGTATGTATGTTCCAGCATAACTCTGGAATGCCTCGAGCAATTTCAACCAAACTTGATACACAGATGACTTACTTCCTGGAAACAAATACTGTGGAGGTAAGACACCCCTAACACCCTTCGGGGTGTATATTTTGTTGAGACACATCCTGTTGTGCCTTAAAATAGCTTCTACTGTACTGCGGTAAAATGGCTTCTACTGTACAGCGCAGTGGAGTTGCCATGGTAATGGCTTCACAGTACTCCACAAGGGGGCTCCCTCTAGTAAGGGGGATAAGACTGTTTCCCTCGAAGAAGAAGAGGAATAGAACAGAGCTGGAAAAGACCTTGGAGGTCTTCTAGTCCAGCCCCCTGCTCAAGCAGGAGAAGCTATACTATTTCAAGCATCTCCGAACGCAATGTACTTGTTTATGGAGTGGAATTGCAAGAGAGGATTATTTTGTATTCTCTTTCTGCGATTCACATAGAATTCTAGATGACCGCAGGGAGGGAACGCTCGGCGAGATTGGAGCTTCAGCCTCCGCTCCCCAACCCAACTCCGTTTTCCTAGCGTCTCGGTGAAATACAAAACAGGCTCCATTTTGCAAAACGTGAAATAGTAGCTCCTAAAGGAAGGATATGAGAGAACTTAACTCCATGGAGTTAAGAGAAGCAGAGCACCCTGTTGCTTTTACCCCGAAGATTAAATTTGCGGGGTTTTCATATTAATCCTATAACCTCCTCTAAAGACAAACACAACTTCATTATTCATCAATTCGCAAAGGTTGCTATTACAGTTGCCTCCAGATTCGGTTCCTTTGCCTTTGGCTGAGCTGTTGTTTATGAATGCATTGCTGCTTTGGGTAACGTCTTATGGCTTCTTCTGCCTTTCCAATCAAATTTTAAAAAAGAGTGGAATTAAATTAATGATTTTGGCGAACGGGCGTTCCCTACCCGAGTCAGGCCGAGCAGGCGTAGCTCCTTAAACCTCTATCAAGCAGTTTTCCTGAGATTACCATAGTCTCAGGGACTGACTTGGTTGGAAATGGACATGAAAGATGCGGGATGGGTGAATGGAGAAGGTAGAAGACAGTTTAAAGAGGACAAAGGGAGAAAAAGATTACGTAAATTCACAGGGGTCATGTTTTGAGGTATAGTTGTTTCCAATTAATTTTGCTCGTCCCTCCTTTGTTGGCACTTTTAATTAGGATCCAATATTTCCCCATTATTAATGGTAGGTAAAAGGTAAAGGTTCCCCTCGCACATACGTATCAGTTGTTCCCAACTCTAGGGGGCGGTGCTCATCTCTGTTTCAAAGCCAAAGAGCCAGCGTTGTCCGAAGACGTCTCTGTGGTCATGTGGCCGGCATGACTCAATGCCGAAGCTGCTCGGAACGCTGTTCCCTTCCCACCAAAGGTGGTCCCTATTTTTCTACTTGCATTTTTTACCTGCTTTCGAACTGCTAGGTTGGCAGAAGCTGGGACAAGTCACGGGAGCTCACTCCATTACGTAGCTCTCGGGATTCAAACTGCTGAACTGCTGACCTTTCTGATCAACCAACTCAGCGTCTTAGCCACTGAGCCACCACGTCCCTATTCTGTGTGTGTGTGTGTGTGTGTGTGTGTGTGTGTGTGTGTGTGTGTATGTATGTATGTATGTATGTATGGTGTCACAACCACTGGTATGCCCAAAGGTTCCACCACAAAATCGCGGAGGACAAAATTGCGCTCGACGAAAGCGCGCATTTGACGTCATCACAGCGCGACGAAAACATCGCACTGTGATCGAAAAATGTAAAAATAAAGCTAAAACCTTACCCTAACCCCCCCAAACCTAACCCTAAACCTAACCCTAAACCTAACCCTAAACCTAACCCTTAACCTAACCCTAAATCTAACCCTAAACCTAACCGTTAACGTAACGCTAAACCTAACGCTAACCCTTAACCTAACGCTAAACCTAACGCTAACGCTCTAAACCTAACCCTAACCCTTAACCTAACCCTAACCCTAACCCTAACCCTAACCCTAACCCTAACCCTAACCCTAAACCTAAACCTAACCCTTACCTTTATGTGAATCGGCTTGCTTTAATTTTAATTTTATTTCAATTTTTAATTTTTTTCGTTGCGCTGTGATGACGTCACATGCGCGCTTTCGTCGAGCGCGATTTTGTCCTCCGCGCTTTTGACGGGTCACGATGCCCAAATATCGGAGGGAGCATACTGCTTCCCTTTTCTATCGGCTCACTCTGGAAGCCATCCAGGCAGAAATGCAACATAGATAGATAGATAGATAGATAGATAGATAGATAGGTAGGTAGGTAGGTAGGTAGGTAGGTAGGTAGGTAGGTAGGTAGGTAGGTAGGTAGGTAGGGAGGTAGGGAGGTAGGGAGGTAGGGAGGTAGGGAGGTAGGGAGGTAGAGGTAGAGGTAGAGGTAGAGGTAGAGGTAGAGGTAGAGGTAGAGGTAGAGGTAGAGGTAGAGGTAGAGATAGAGATAGATAGATATTCCTTAAATTAGACCCATCCAATTCCTTCAACTCGTGGTTTCTCTCCTTGAGTGCCCTAATCATCTTTGCTGCTCTTCTCTGTGCTCTTTCCAGAGTCTCAACATCTATTTTTTAACAATGGGATGACCAAAACTGGATGCAATATTCCAAGCAGTGACCAAAACTGCTTGCAGTATTGCCAGTGTGGTCTTGCAATAGAGTGCGGCTGCAGAGGTCTGGTGTTGCACAGGTGCACGAAATCTTCCAGGGACAGCAGGGAGCTGAAAACGGTCTTCCGGGCAGAATGGTTTATCCACCGCTGGAGGGAAACTGAGTCGAGACACAGTTACCCCATGTCTCCATCAGTAACTACAGATGCCTAGGATGCAAACTCAGGCAGGCAAGGAAGCAAGCAATTCCCAGGCCGTCTATTCTTACAGGAGCGTGCCAAGGGATATCGTCATCCCTGGGGAATCTCTCTCCTTTTTTTCCGCCCCTCCACCCCAAACTACATAAATTGGAGGCATCAAGCAGAACTCCGCTGATAATACACTAGTAGTGCCTTGCTTCCTAGCTGCTGGTTCAAGGTAATGTCAACTTCGAATTGCTGATTTTAATCTTCCAAGCCGGGTTTCGGCTGGGGGGCAGAAGGCAGGCTGGTTTCTCTATGCATTAGCTCATGCTCTGCCATTGCTCTGCAATGGGAAAGGTCTTCTCTGCCGGGTTTATATTTGAGGGCCTGCCACAGAGGAGAGGGGCGTGTGTCAAATTATTCTCCAAAGGGCCAGAGGACAGGACAAGAAAACGAATGGATGGAAACTGATCCAGGAGGGAAGCAACCTGGGATTGAGGATAAACTTTCTGACAGTGAGGACAATCAACCAGGGGAACAGAACTTGCCTCCAGAAGTTGTGGGTGCTCAATCACTGGGGTTTTTTAACAAGAGACAGGACAGTCGCTTGTCTGAAATGGTATAGGTTCTCCGGCTTGAGCAGGGGGCTGGACTAGAAGACCTCCAAGATCCCTTCCAAATTCTATTCTATTCTATTCTAATTTTCCATTCTAGTCTATTCTAATTTTCTATTCTAAATTTCTATTCTATTCTAATCTAATTTCTATTCTATTCTATTCTAATTTTCTGTTATATTATATTCATTCCATTCCATTCTAACTTTTTATTCTATTCTATTCTAATTTTCTATTCTATTCTATTCATTCCATCCCATTCTAATTTTTTATTCTATTCTATTCTAATTTTCTATTCTATTCTATTTATTCCATTCCATTCTAATTTTTTATTCTATTCTAATCTAATTTTCTATTCTATTCATTCCATTCCATTCTAATTTTCTATTCTATTCTATTCTAATTTTCTATTCTATTCTATTCTAATTTTCTATTCTATTCTATTCTAATTTTCTATTCTATTCTATTCTAATTTTCTATTCTATTCCATTCCGTTCTATTCTATTCATGTTATCTGATAGGGAGGAACTGGATCGTTAAAAAAGAGTCAGCCAAGAGGCCTTGACTTTGCAATGAACGAAAGTAGCAACTAAAGTCTTTTATTTTACATTTTCTTTGACCTTGGCTCAGGTCTTTTGCATTGGCATCCTTCAGTCTCCAAAGACGATGGGGTCGTGCTCTGGGAAGAGGTCAAAGCTGGAGTGTCCTCTCCAGAGCACCAGGCCTGGGTAGATTAATATGGAGGATAGATTGTTACCCAAGCAGCAGATCCTCCCATCTCCATGTGGCTGAAATAGTCCAATGGAAACAGCAGAGCCATTCAGCTGTATTGTAGGAGTTACCAAAATATGGTTGTACACAGTCACGAAGTGCTTCCGGGACTCCGGCTCCAGATTTTGCCTCGAGGTTGACTCCTAAAGCCTTTTCCAGTAATGGATGTAGCCACAAGGCAGTGGAGGTTTGTAATGGGAGTTTCCCTTCTCCTAGAAGATGGTTCTGCCGCTGGATCTGCCGTTGGGACGTAGAGCCCTCTTCCACCTTCAAACCCGTTGAGCGTCTTCTCCCGTAACCCTGGGAAGGGGCCCTTACGAGGTGCTCCCAGCCGGGCCAGCTGGACCAAGGTTTTTTAAGGAGGTGTTACTCCTCCATCACTCACCCTTTGTCCTGGCTTGTGACAGGCAGAGCCTGGCTTCCCAAACGTTGGGCCCAGGATGGCGGGTTTAGGTCTTTTAAGGGTCTCCTATTTTATTGGGTTAAGGAGATTTGTTACTTTAATGTGCCTGGATGGCTTATTCCACTTATGGTTCCCCGAGAGATAAAAATTACTATTAATATAGTGAGTAGCAATAGGGGAAAAAATTGTTCCTCGGGGTTGAACTGTGGGGTCCTTGGTTGCTCTCTGAGCTAGGTGGTTTTCTTGCAGACGTTTCATGACCCAACTAGGTAATGCCATCAGTGCACTGATGATCCTCCGTGGTCATTATCCGGCATTGATAATGTTACCTAGTTGGATAATGAAATGTCTAGAAGAAAACAACCTAGCCCAAAGAACACCAAGGATGCCACAGCCCTCCCCTTCCTCCTCTTCATTCTTCTCCAGCGCTCTGCAAATTTTATTTCCCTGCCTTGATAATGTTACTTAGTTGGGTAATGAAATGCAAGGAAATAAGGCCAGAGAGCTCCAAAGACACCACAGTCTTCTTCTTCCTCTTCCTCTCCACAATCCCCACTCCCTTCTAGCACTGATGATGTTATCTAGTTGGGTAATGAAACATCTGCAAGAAAACAAGCAAGCTCAGAGAGCACCAAAGACCACACAGTCCTCCTCCTCCTCCTTCCTCTTCTCTTCCTCCTCCTCCTCTTCCTCCTCCTCCTCCTCCTTGTCTTCCTGCTGCTGCTCCTCCTCTCTCCAATCCCCACTCCCTTCTAGCACTGATGATGTTACCTAGTTGGGTAAAGAAACATCTGCAAGAAAACAACCAAGATCAGAGAGCACCAAGGACACCACAGTCCTTCTCCTCCTCCTTCTCCTTCCCCTCCTTCTCCTTCTCCTCCTCCTCCTCCTCCTCTTCCTCCTCCTCCTTGTCTTCTTGCTCCTCCTCCTCCTCCTCTCTGTAAACCCTACTGTCTTCTAGCACTGATGGCATTACCTAGTTGGGTAAAGAAACATCTGCAAGGAAACAACCAAGCTCAGAAAGCACCAAGGACTATACTGTCCTCCTTTTCTTCCTCCTCCTCTCTCTAAACCCCACTGTCCTCTAGCACTGATCATGTTACCTAGCTGGGTAAAGAAACATCTTCAGGAAAATAACCAAGCGCAGAGGGCGCCTAGGCACCCACAATATATGTTGGAATATTGGAATCCCATATCATACTTATGTATGATATGACCAAAATAAATCACCCACTTCAAAACCCCCACCACCCGAAAATTCATATCCAGGAGTCTCTTGTTTTGCCTCTAATTTGTCACCACCGTAGAATAATTAAATTAACCTAATTACTATCGCTTAATGCGATAACTCCCCATTCAGTGCCACTCCCTCCGATTCACACAATTTTTAAAAAATCTCCATTAAGTCTAAATTATCCACTTCAAACTATTTCCTAGGCTGCCTTTGTTCCTCTTTTTTATTATTATTAATATATCTAAAAAAAATATATCCTTGGAGGTATAATTAACTTTTCCATTCAGAATTCTAATTTGCTGCTCTCACGCCTCTGTTTCTGCAGTGTTTAAACTATCTATTATGCAAACGCCAAGAAGTCAAACTATGAATTATGTACCAATCTCTGTGCAGCCTTGACTTAACGCTGCATTTCTGGGCTTCTTGGTCCAGGTAACCGACTGCGGAGAGTAGTGCATTACTGCAGGTTTAATGCTTAGCAACTGGATTTGCTGTTCATATATGAAATTAAATCCCAGGGAAGGCACTCGCTGCGGAACCCTGCAGAATGTAGATTATTACAAACTTGAAATGGCAAAAAAAAAGGAAAAGGGGAACTTTTAATACTTTCAGAGTTCAGGTTTTCCTGAAAGGCGCACGAGAAAGTTTGCAGCGATTCTGAGAAACCACTGGCAGCTTTTGTGGCTTGCAACCGTCACACAGCAGTTGTTTATTCCAGCAAGATAACATAAAGGAGAGGGGAGGGGGAGAGAGGGAGTGAGAGGAAGAAAGAGAATGAAGGAGAAAGAGAGAGGGAGGGAAGGAGGAAGAGGGATAAAGAGAATGAAGGACAGAGGGAGAGAGTGGCGAAGGGAGACACAGAATGAAGGAGAAGGAAAGAAGGAAGGAGAGAGAATGAAAGAGTGAAGGAGGGAGGGAGAGAATGAAGGAGAGAGGAAAAGGGGGAGGGAGGGAGAGGGAAAAAGAGAATGAAGAAGAGAGGGAGAGAGTGGGGAAGGGAGACATAGAATGAAGAGGAGGGAGAGGGAGAAAAAGAATCAAGGAGAGGGAAAGAGAGGGCGGGGAGAGGAAGAGGGAAAAGAGAATGAAGGAGAGAAGGAGAGAGCGGGAAGGGAGAGACAGAATGAAGGAGAAGGAAAGAGGGAAGGAGAGAGAATGAAAGAGAGTGAAGGAGGGAGGAAGAGAATGAAGGAGAGAGGAAAAGAGATGGAGAGGGGGAGGGAGATAGGGAGGGAGAGGGAGAAAAAGAATGAAGGAGTGAGGGAAAGAGATAGGGAGGGAGAGGGAGGGAGACAGGGTGGGAGGACTAGGGGAGGGAGAGAAAGAGGAAAGAGAACAGAAAGAGGGAGGGACTGAGGTTGAGCGAGAGAGAGGGAGAATGAGAGAGAGAGAGGGACAAGCAAGCTTAAATCATTGTTTCTGCAGAAAAACTAGGCACATGCAGCCTGTTTCTAGCTGACCATCCTTCAATCATAGCACAACTAACTGTCACCCATCCCTCCCCTCCATTTGTGTTCGGAAATGTTCATTCCTGATCTCTTCCCTCCCTGCTCTTCTTTCCCTGTGTGCCATTTCTTATTAGATGTTTCAGTCTCCAGAGAAGAAGAAAAGAAGAAGATGATGATGATGAAGAAGAAGAAGATGAAGAAGAAGAAGAGGAGGAGGAGGAGGAGGAGGAGGAGGAGGAGGAAAAGCAGGAGGAGGAAAAAGAAGAGGAGGAGGAAGAGCAGATGGAGAAAGAAGATGAGGAGGAGGAAGAGCAGGAGGAGGAGGAAGAAGAAGAGGAGGAGGAGGAGGAAGAGCAGGAGGAGGAGGAAGAAGAAGAGGAGGAGGAGGAGGAAGAAGAGGAGGAGGAGAAGAGGAGGAGGAGGAAAAAGAACAGGAGGAGGAAGTGCAGGAGGAGGAGGAGGAGGAAGGAAGAGGAAGAAGAAGAGGAGGAGGAAAAGCAGGAGGAGGAGGAGGAAGAAGAAGAGCAGGCGAAGGACCAGGACAATGAAAGAATAAAGCCTGATCACCAGGAAACCAACACCAAAGATGGTTGAGATTTTTTATTTATTTTCTAAATCTTGAAAGATCTCACAACCAATATTAATTTGAGTATACTCAACAATGATTTGACTTCCTCTAGCAGAGTTGCCCAGTTTTACCTGCTAATTTCTCTTTGGAGGAAAACAGAATGCAATAGGATACCGTTGGCTTGTACTTCCTGTGTGTTGGGGCTGCAAGGGGGAGGATTAACTAGTTTTTAGATTCCTCTTAAGGACCAGCAGCCCTCCAGAGAGGACAAAAGGCAGGGAGAGGAAGAGACAAGGAGAAAAAAAGATTCATTACCATCCCTTGGAGCTCAATTAATCTTCTTTGGTAAGCCAAATATCTCCGTGAATCTGTGCTGGGATTTTAACCTGCGGTTTCGGGAAGAGTGGTCTCCTGTTAGGGGACCCTTAAGTCATCCCCAAGGTTTTAAAAATGTTCAGCCAGCTACCCGCTAAACACGTCAGAAGATGATAGAGGGAGTTTGTTTACTCCAGAAATTGAAAGAAAAATGAAGAAAACAGGACTAATAGAATCTTGGAGACTTTTGTTGGTGCTTAGAAACAATCTTATCATTTTAAAAGGTAAAGGTTCCACTCGCACAGATGTGCCAGTCGTTCCCAACTCTAGGGGGCAGTGCTCATCTCCGTTTCAAAGCTGGAAAGCCAGTGCTATCCGGGGATGTCTCCATGGTCATGTGGCCGGCATGACTCAACGCTGAAGGTGCATGGAACGCTATTCGCTTCCCACCAAAGGTGGTTCCTATTTTTCTCTTTGCATTTTTTTACGTGCTTTCGAACTGCTAGGTTGGCAGAAGCTGGGACAAGTCACGGGAGGTCACTCCGTTATGCGGCGCTGGGGATTCGAACCACCGACCTTTCTGATCGTCAAGTTCAGCATCTTAGCCACTGAGCCACCGCGTCCCCTATCATTCTATGACTGGACAAATTCTCCTGGAAACCATAAAGTGGGATTTTAGAAGGTTGGATTGTTCTCACTGTCAGAAAACCCCTCCTTTTCCAGGTTGAATCTCTCCTTGATCAGTTTCCATCCATTCTTCCTTCTCTGGCCTTCGGGTGCTCTGGAGAATAGCTTGACCCCACCGTCCTCTCTGGGGCAGCCCCTCAAATATTGGAAAACTCATATCCTGTCTCCCCTGGTCCTTCTCTTCCCTAGACTAGCCAGGCCCAGTTCCTGCAACCATTCATCGTATGTTTTAGTCTCCAGGCCATTGATCATCTTAGATAGATTCAATTTAACAGAGTTTGAAGAGACCTTGTAGGCCATCTAGTCCAACCCCAGCTCTAGCTCCTCAAATATTGGAAGGCTGCTCTCCTGTCTTCCCTGGTCCTTCTCTTCACTAGACTAGCGAGGCCCAGTTCCTGCAACCGTTCATCGTATGTTTTAGCCTTCAGTCTCCTAATCCAGTGTTTCTCAACCTTGGCCACTTGAAGATGTCCGGACTTCAACTCCCAGAATTCCCCAGCCAGCATTCGCTGGCTGGGGAATTCTGGGAGTTGAAGTCCGGACATCTTCAAGTGGCCAAGGTTGAGAAACACTGTCCTAATCATCTTGGTGTCAACTCTTCTCTGCACTCTTTCTAAAGTCTCAACATCTTTTTTTATAGTGTGATGACCAAAACTGTTTTAGCCTCCAGTCCCCTCATCATCCTGTTCGCTCTTCTCTGCACTCTTTCTAGAGTGTCAACAACCTTTACACACACACACACACACACACACACACACACACACACACACACACACACACAGAGTTTGGTGACCAAACCTGGATGCAGTTCTCCAAATGGGGTCTTACTAAGATTGATGCGTGAACACTGATCTACAAATCTTCCCCAGGTAAAGAAGGAGGAAATTCAGGTCAGCCGATTTTCGGAGTCCTTACCCACCATCTTTGGACTGCAAAATCCTTCTCAACTGCCAAGTCAGTGTCTTCTCTTGAATTTTCTGCAGCTCAAGTGTGACACCTTGTGACTGATGGCAGGATTCCCACGTGGGCCGTTCTCTCAAAGCCAGCTTGCTTACTAGCTGCCTCGCCTTCTTCAGCATCTGTCTCAGATGTTCCTGTCACATTGAGAAGAGGGGAGGGGGAGAAACACATTCACGTACAATCCCCATTGGGATTTACGTAATCACTTAATTGCCGCTTCTGGGGATTTTTTTTCTTCCTCCTGGGCTCGGGGGCTCTTGGCAGCCCAAAATTTCATACACCTGGAATATTTTTTTAAAAAAATTTCTTCAATTTGGAAAGCCAGGCCAGAGACGGGTCAGTGGTTCCCTGTGGCTTCCTCAAAATGAAAGGCCAACGAAATTATTTTTCATGCCAGTTGTAAAAACTGCCACCTTGTTTCGTACGGCCGTATCTACTCGGCTTTGCCTCTGCGGAGGACAAGTGGTCAGTTTCACCTTTGAATTAGCAACAGGGAGGAAGAGAGAGGCTGTTGTTGTTAGTTGCGAAGTTGTGTCCGACCCATCGCGACCCCATGTACAATGTTCTTCCAGGCCTTCCTGTCCTCTACCATCCTCTGGAGTCCATTTAAGCTCACAACAACTGCTTCGGTGACTCCATCCAGCCACCTCCTTCTCTGTCTTCTTCTTCTTCTTCTTCTCCTCCTCCTCCTCCTCCTCTTCCTCCTCCTCCTCCTCCTTCTCCTCCTCCTCCTTCCTCCTCCTCCCCCCTTCTCTTTCCTCCTCTTCTCCACTATGCCTTCTCCCCCCCTCTCTTTACATTCCTTGATTGTTGTTGTTAGTTGTGAAGTTGTGTCTGACCCATTATGACCCCATAGACAACGTTCCTCCAGGCCTTCCTGTCCTCTACCATCCTCTGGAGTCCATTTAAGCTCACGCTGGCTGCTTCGATGACTCCATCCAGCCACCTCCTTCTCTGTCGTCCCCTTCTTCTTTTGCCCTCCATCTTTCCCAGCATGAGGCTCTTCTCCAGGGAGTCCTTCTTCCTTCTCATTAGGTGGCCAAAGTCTTTGAGTTTCCTCTTCAGGATCTGGCCTTCTAAAGAGCAGTCAGGGTTGATCTCCTCTAGGACTGATTGGTTGGATGGCCTTGAAGTCCAAGGGACTCGCAGGAGTCTTCTCCAGCACCAGAGTTCAAAGGCCTCCATTCTTTGGCGCTCAGTCTTCCTTATGGTCCAACCTTCACAGCCATCCATTGCAATTGGAGAAATCATAGCCTTGCTAGACACACTTTTGATTGGCAGGGTGATGCCTCTGATTTTTAGGATGCTGTCTAGGTTTGCCATCACTTTACTCCCCAAGAGCAAGCATCTTGGCTGCAGTCCCCATCTATGGTGATCTTGGAGCCCGGGAAAATAAAATCTGTTACAACCTCCATTTCTTCCCCATTTTTTTTTTTTTGCCAGGAATTGAAAGGGCTGGATGCCATGTTCTTAGTTTCCTTAATGTTGAGTTTCAAGCCAACTTTTGCACTCTCCTTCTTCATCCGCATCAAGAGACTCTTTAGTTCAGCAGTTCTCAATCTGTGGGTTGGGACCTCTTTGGGGTCGAACGGTCCTTTCTCAGGGGTCACCTAAGACCTTTGGAAAACACATATTTTCCATGGTCTTAGGAACCACTAATTTTATGGTTGGGGGTCACCACAACATGAGGAACTGTATTAAACCGTTGTGGCATTGGGAAGGTTGAGAACCACTGCTTTAGTTCCTCTTCATTTTCTGCCATTCAAGTGGTATCATCTGCATATCGGAGATTTTTGATATTTCTGCCGGCACTCTTAATTCCAACTTTTGATTCATCTAGCCCTGCCTTTCTCATGATGTGCTCTGCATATAAGTTAAATTGGCAGGGTGACAGTATACAACCTTTCCAGACTCCAGTGACATAACTGTGATGCCTGCAAGCCATCTTTCTCTTGGACCTCAGGCGTGCCACACTTTCTACTGTCTATTTTCTACTGTGGGAAAATCGGAGGGGGATCATATGGAGTGGGGTGATATGTAGCCATAACAACATTCTTTCTAGAAAGCCAAGGTCATCCTTTGTCTCCGCACCTGGCCGGAACTGAATGGGTGGAGACTGCCAACACGGCAGTGGAAGATTGGACCATGTGATAAACTTGTGGGCGTAGGGGCAAGTTTCTTAACTTTCAGATAGGTGGGGAAAACGTGGAAGCTTTCAGATTTGGGTCTTCCCAGATGTTCCAGCATGGCTCTCTTCATAAATTGGAACTTTGAGGAAGTTTTTGCCTCGGACTCTGATTTTATATTGGACGCTTTATGGAACCCTGACATTAACATATGGAAAACCCAAAAGAAAAACAACTTGTGCCTCCTTTCCCCCATTTGGTCTATAATTCCTCCTGTCTTTCTCTCCCTGAAGTCAGTCGGATGCCTTTAGTAGACTTTATAAGTCTCTGAATTATGCTAAAATATACCAAACACACGCCGGTGGGCTCTTTGATGGAAACTTTAAATTGCTGTTTCAAGCATAAGTCAGCATCTGCCTCACTCTGTGATAAAAGGGCTTTAAAATGTTGTTTTAGAATCAAAATGGGGTGGTGGGGAGAGGTATTTCTCTCTCTGTGTGTTAATAGCGGGCCTTTCATGTTCAAGGTATCTCTAAAGGCCCTGAAAAAGCAGAGATTTAGATGTAGGATCCATTTTAAGAACAGATAAATGGAACGTCAACGCACTCTCTGCCATGTGCACACGGTGGTAGGGTGGGGCTGGCTTATTCTTAGTTCGTATTTACAATGGATTCTTGGGGGGAAAGAATTAAAACACACACACACAGAGAGAGACAGACAGATATAGATATAGATATAGCTGATAGATAGATAGATAGATAGATAGATAGATAGATGATAGATAGATAGATAGATAGATAGATAGATAGATAGATAGATAGATAGATAGATAGATAGAGATAGAGATAGAGATAGAGATAGAGATAGAGATAGAGATAGAGATAGAGATAGAGATAGAGATAGAGATAGAGATAGATAGAGATAGAGATAGAGATAGAGATAGAGATAGAGATAGAGATAGATATAGATATATGCGCAGCTCACTAATGCCACTACGAGACCAGTCAAATATGGGAGATTTCACAGTGACCTGGGAATTAGCAACTGCAATAGACTTATATACTGCTTCACAGTGCTTGACGGCCCTCTCTAACCGGTTTACAGAGTCAGCCTCTTGCCCACAAAAATCTGGCTCCTTGTTTTTACCCACCTCGGCAGGATGGAAGGTTGAGTCGACCTTGAACTGGTCAGGATCGAATTCCTGGCAGTGGGCAGAATCAGTCTGCAATACTGCATTCTAACCACTGCGCCACCACATCTTAGAATAGGAATAGGAATAAGAACAGGAACAGGAATGGAATGAAATATAATAGAATACAAGAGAAGAAAAGAGAAGAGAAAAGAGAAGAGAAGAGGGAATGGAATGGAATGGAAGGGGAGAAGAGAAGAGAGGAGAGGAGAGGAGAAGAGAAGAGAAGAGAAGAGAAGAGAAGAGAAGAGAAGAGAAGAGAAGAGAAGGGAAGGGAAGGGAAGGGAAGGGAATGGAATGGAATGGAATGGATAGCATAGCATAGTATAGAATAGCACAGGATAGCATAGCATAGGGAATAGAATAGAATGTGGAATAGAGTAGTGTAGTGTAGTGTAGTGTAATGTAGAGTAGAGTAGAGTAGAGTAGAGTAGAATAGAATAGAATAGAATAGAATGCAGAGTAGAGTAGAGAACACAACAGAACATAACAGTACAGAATAGCAATAATAATAACACAGACTTATATATCACCTCACACTACTTTACAGCCATTTCTAAGTGGTTTACAGAGTCAGCATTTTGCCCCCAACAATCTGGCTCCTCATTTTACTGATCTCAGAAGGATGGAAATCTGAGTCAACTTGGAGCCGGCAGAAAAATAAAAAACCAGACTGGCCTGCAAAAGGATAAAAGGGGTTCATTTGTTCTTCATTATGATAAAGTCCAACTTCTTTTCTTTGCCTTGCTAACGAAAGCTCATCTTAGAAATTTCATCTTTTTTTTTTAAATACAAAGTCCGAATTGAAAGTCCGTTTCATGCAGAAAATCTTCGGAAATGAACGTATAAGCTGTAAATGTGCATTATGCCGGATCTCGACTACCCCAGTTGAAAACAAGAAATACTCTATCAATATTTACCATTTATTTCTAATAGGTCTAATGCGAAGCCATGAGAATTTCATCAGAATTAAGTGCCTCTTTCATCCGGCTGGTGGAGAAGGGAAAAACATGCAAGAGATTTTTCTCTCTTTAGCATGAATAAAAAATGAAACTCTCCCAAGCTTTGGAGTCTTTTGAGATTTCTAATCCTCCCCAAATCAAGTCCTCCAATTTGGCTTAGAAATACATCCAAACCGAACAACAACATAAATCTTGGAGCATCTGCATCTCAAGCTAACAACAGAATTAAACTCTTTATTTTATTTTTTAAAAAAAGAAGTCATTACTGGTAGTTAACATTTGTGGCTGCAACTGCTGATGTGTTCCTGGGTTCTATCTTAAAATCAGATCTATGTACTACTTGCCTTTGAAAATTAAACTCCATTCAGGGGCTCAATAGTAATTAGAAAGGAGACGAGGTGGAGCATGCATCTTCTAATTTCTTACTCAGGCTGAAATTAGGTGAGACAAGCAAACAAAAGGGATGTGTGGCTGACCACATCTGAATAAATAAAATCGCCAGGATTCTATGAAAGAGCGAAGAAGTCAATTAAATCCGCAAACAACATGTTTTGAAGCCACCGGAGAACAGAAAGGGAGAGGTCAGCGCTCGCTTTCAGAGATAGAGAGAGAGAGAAAAAGCCAGAGAAAGAAGAAGGGGGAAAGCAAATAAATAAGTCATTATTGAAGATTACGATGGGAGATGAAAGGAGGCACCCGAGAAAACAAGCAAGAGGTGAAATGTAATTTGTTCCAAAGTGGAAACAAGTGAACAAAGATTTGATGAAGCCAAAATGAAGAAAATTGCAAGGGAGGGGAGAGGGGGCCGGTGGCTTGGTTGAGAGCTGCACGGCAGACGAGGTCCTGGCAGTCCTCCTGCTTGTTTCAAAGTAAGAAGTGAAGTTTCGTTGGAGTTGATTCGACTTCCGGGAAGCTCCAATAACATCCATAGTTTTCATGGAAGGGTTTTTTTTTTCCAGGGGACTCCCTTCAAGGCTCTTTGGAGATTCCCCCAATCTGACATTTTTCTGGAAGTCATTGAATTGTAGAATCGTAGAATCATAGAATTGTTGTGGAATTGTAGAATGTAGAATCATAGAATCGTAGAATTGTTGTGGAATTGTAGAATCGTAGAACTGTAGAATTGTGGAATTGTAGAAGGTAGAATCATAGAATTGTAGAATCGTAGAATTGTGGAATTGTAGAATGTAGAATCGTAGAATCGTAGAATCATAGAATCGTAGATTTGTAGAATGTAGAATCGTAGAATCGTAGATTTGTAGAATTGTAGAACCGTAGAATTGTAGATTTGTAGATTCATAGAACTGTAGAATCGTAGAATTGTAGAACCATAGAACTGTAGAATCGTAGAATCGTAGAATTGTGGGATTGTAGAATGTAGAATTGTAGAATCGTAGAATTGTGGAATTGTGGAACTGTAGAATCAAAGAATCATAGAACTGGAAGGAGCCTTGGAGGTCTTCAACCCCCTAACCAAGCCTGGACTCCTTATATCAACCTGGACAAATGAACCAGAGGTGGGATTCATTTTTTTTTACTACTGCTTCTGTGGCTTGGTGGGTGTGGCAGGGAAAGGATACTGTAAAATCCTCATTTCCTCTCCACTCCAGAGAAAGGATGCTGCAAAATCCACATTCCCTCCCAATCAGCTGGGACTTGGGAGGCAGAGAATAGATGGGGGCAGGGCCAGCCAGAGGTGGTATTTACTGGTTCACTGAACTACTCAAAACCAGTTCTGCTACCAGTTCTCCAGAACTGCTCAGAATGGGCTGAATACCACCTGTGAAATGAACATCCAGTCTTTCCTTGAAGACCTCCAGTGATGGAGCATCCACAACTCCAGGAGGAACATTGTCCCATTGATCAATTGTTGTCACCATCAGGAAATCCCTCCTTATTCCCAGAGAAGACCTTCCTCCTATTGCTTCTTGTTCTGCCTTCGGGGCTTTGGAGAATAAGCTGACCCCGTCTTATCTATGACAGACTTCAACTCCTGGAAGACAGCCATCCTGTCACCCCTAGTCCTTCTCTTCATTAAGCTAGGCATACCATTAACTGTTCTTCATAGAGTATAGTCTCCAGCATCCCCTAATCATCTTTGTTGCTCTTTTCTTCACTCTTTCTAGAGTGGATGCAAGATTCCAAGTGTGGCCTCACTAGTGGAGTATAACAAAGCACTATCACTTCTCAAGATCTCGATGCTATCCTTTTGTATGTTGGCTTCAAAACTGAAAACCCAAAAGACTTCAGAAGTTGTGGGAGCTTCATCCCTGGAAGCTTTCAAGAAGAGACTGGGCTGCCATCTGTCAGAAATGGTGTAGGGTTCTCCTGCTTTGGGGTGGGGGGGGGCCTAGATGACCTACAAGGTCCCTTCCAACTCTGTTAATCTGTTGAAAGTTCATTTCTTTCATCTTTTGATTGATTGATTGATTGATTGATTGATTGATTGATTTTGGCTGAGGACTATCTGTTCTATCCAGTCACTAGTCACAACCCTGTTCTTCTGTAAATACAAACCAGTTTTCGGAAATCGGACGAGCGAGGATTTAAATAAATGAATCCCCAAATGGGATGTTTGACCCTGGATGGATGATGGGGCATTGTTGGGATGACCAAGAAGAAAATTTTGAATTTTGAAAAAGAGGAAGGCAATAGCTGAAATGGTAAGTTTCCTTGTGGTTAGCTGAGCTTGCTTTTCCATCTGTCTTTCCTGACTGTTTACTTAATTTAAAATTCATGTTTTAACTCACTCTCTCTCTTTCTCTCAAAATGACACAATGGACTCTTTTAGAATGTCACTGTCATTTCTTCCCAGCGATGTTTGAGCAGGAAAAAAAAGACGCTAATGGCTCTTGAATGTCAGTTACGCAGAAGAGGTCCTTCACTGCTGTTTTTGGTTGCAAAATCTAGTCTGTTTATTTATTTATTAAGGAGAGAGAGAAAAACTTTCCAGAGGAAAATGATGCATTCAGTGTATAAGTTAAGATACATCTTGCCCCTGGCCGGCCATCTGTTTTGGAAAGCATAAGGCCAGGATCTGCAAAATTTCGTCTTGACCAGCGAAATTATTGTTTAGGTGCCTGGTATCAGAGAAGTATAATGGGCTTCAATTTATCTTTTATTTCGAACACTCTTCGTCAAACATTTTCCACAGTGAGGATCTACCATTGGAATAGTGGTGGTAGTGGTGGTGGTGGTGGTGGTGGTGGTGGTGGTGGTGGAGGAGGAGGAGGAGGAGGAGGAGGAGGAGGAGGAGGAGGAGGAAGAGAAGAGGAGGAGAAGAAGAGGCAGCGTAGAAGGAGGAGAAGGAGGACTATTAGGAGGGGCCCTTGGTGCTCTCTGAGCTTTGTGGTTTTCTTGCAGACCTTTCATTACCCAACTAAGTAACATCATCAGTGCTAGAAGGCATTAGGTTTTGCAAAGAGGAGGAGGAAGATGAAGGAGGAGGAGAAGAAGAAGAGGAGGAGGAGGAGGAGTATTACAAAGGCCCCTTGGTGCTCTCTGAGCTTTGTTGTTTTCTTGCAGACTTTTCATTACCCAACTAAGTAACATCATCAGTGCTAGAAGGCATTAGGTTTTGCAAAGAGGAGGAGGAAGATGAAGGAGGAGGAGGAGAAGAAGAAGAGGAGGAGAAGGAGTATTACAAAGGCCCCTTGGTGCTCTCTGAGCTTTGTTGTTTTCTTGCAGACCTTTCATTACCCAACTAAGTAACATCATCAGTGCTAGAAGGCATTAGGGTTTACATAGAGGAAGAGGAAGAGGAGGAGGAAGAGAAGAGGAGGAGGAGAACTGGAGGAACAGGAGAAGTATTACAAGTGGCCCTTGGTGCTCTCTGAGCTTTGTGGTTTTCTTGCAGACCTTTCATTACCCAACTAAGCAACATCATCAGTGTTAGAAGGCATTAGGTCAGTGTTTCTCAACCTTGGTGACTTTAAGTCCTGTGGACTTCAACTCTCAGAATTCCCCAGCCAGCTATGCTGGCTGGGGGATTCTGGGAATTGAAGTCCACAGGACTTAAAGTCACCAAGGTTGAGAAACACTGCATTAGGTTTTGCAAAGAGGAGGAGGAGGAAGGAGGAGGAGGAGGAGGAGAAGGAGAAGAAGAAGGAGAAGGAGAAAAAACAAAAACAATTCCCAGGCTTTGATTTTTAACATACTTTATATCCGCAGCTCGGGAAGGTGACTCCCAAAATAATTCCCTTTGGCCATCCAACTCAAAAGAACATGTTGGGTCCCTGCCATAACTTTCCCCTTCAGACACAGATGGTGTCCTCCTCCAACCTCAATAGCAGTCGCAGCCCTGCCCTTGCCCTAACCGAGCTGGCTATACCCCCAAATCCTCCGAACTGTCCTGAAAACAAAAAAAAGTTGAGAAAACAGGACAAAAGAAAACCCAGTTAGAAGAAGATCCTGGCTCTCGGCCTCTGAGCCATGGGTTTAGACAGAAAGTCTGGGAAATGGAGTAAATCCGCTGCCTTGTTTGCTGGCTGATTATGGCGGAAACTTGCTTGCACTTCAGATCTTTTCTCCAGTGATTATCTCTCCCCTCTTGAGATTTCAGCTTAGGCTGGCATGCATTTGGCATCAGCTATTAACAAGGATGAGACAGATTTAAAAAGCACTCCGGCTCCCCTTCGGAGTCGCTCCTTCACGAGCTTCTTCAAATGCTATCGAGTATTTCTTTGCTTTTTTCCCCATTTTTTTTGGAAAGAGTTTGTTCTTTGCTCTCTAGACAATCATCTTTACCAACACACGCCCCCCCCTCCCCTCCTAAGATTCTCCTCCCTTCGTGAAGCGAACATCGCTTTTCTCCCTGAAGTATCTTTTAAAAACACCCCATCTCTTTTCTTTCCGGGATTTCAAAGCACATAAGCCACGAGACTGAAGCGACAGGGAATTGGGTTTTAGAACCCAATCAGACGGGAGTTACGAGCGTTAAACGCCGGGGGGGGGGAAATGCCTTTGTTATCTGAAGGATAATAACAGAAAGTCTTCTTGAACATTCGTGGTGGCGCAGTGGTTAGAATGCAGTATTGCAGGCGACTGTCAGCAGTTCGATCAGTTGACCAGTTCAAGAATGACTCAGCCTTCCATCCTTCTGAGGTCAGTAGAATGAGGACCCAGATTGTTGGGGGCAAGAGGCTGACTCTGTAAACCACTTAGAGAGGGCTGGAAAGGACTGTGAAGCGGTATATAAGTGCTATTGTTATCATTGTTACTCCTTCCTTCCTCCCTCCCTCCCTCCCTCCCTCCCTCCCTTCCTTCCTTCCTTCCTTGGTGGCGCAATGGTTAGAATGCAGTATTGCAGACTGCCAGCAGTTCAATCTTGACCGGATGGCCTACCAGTGGAATTTTACAAAACACTAGAGGGATCCTTGTCTCTTCCTCTTCTAGAAGTTATGAATGAAGTAATGGTTGAAAGTAAAATACCAAATTCATGGTTAGAAGCATATATTACATTGCTACCTAAAGAGGAGGCTGACCTTATGCAAATTAAGAACTATAGACCAATCTCCTTGCTAAACTCAGACGATAAGTTATTTGCATCTATACAGGCAGAGAGACTTAAAATATTTAAATGGGTTTATCCACCCAGATCAAAATGTTTTTTTTTTTTACCAAAGAGATAAATTAAGGATAATATAAGAATAATTTTGGACACCTTGGAATACTATGAGGCTCATTCTGAAAAGCAAATGGCCTTGATGTTTCTTGATGTGCAAAAGGTTTTTGATAATGTGAACTGGCAATTCATGATACAACAAATGAACTTTGGTAAGAATTTTATTCAAGCTATACAAATGGTATATCACAAGCAAACAGCTAAGATAATGATAAATGGAGAATTGACAGACCCTATTGAAATAAAGAGAGGTATGAGACAAGGCTGCCTATTATCACCGTTACTTTTTGTCTTAACGCTAGAAGTCTTAAATAGAAGGATCAGAGAAGAGGAAGAAATAAAGGGAATGACTATTAAAAAAGAAGAATATAAGTTGCAAGCGTTTGCAGATGATTTAGTTTTCATTCTCTAGGAACCACTTGAATCTGCACCTAAATTGATAGAAAGAATTGAGGAGTATGGAAAAGTAGCAGGCTTGAAAATAAATAAAGATAAAACAAAGATCTTGACAAAGAACATATCATCAAAACAAAAAGAAGAATTGGAGGAAATCTTGCAGATGCAAATTACGAACAAGGTCAAATATTTGGGGATCTCTTTAACAGCTAGATGTAGTACTCTCAAAGAGGGTAACTATTTTAGATTGAAGCAACAAATCGCAACGGACTTGATGAAATGGGAAAATCTACAATTATCAATGATTGGAAGAATCTCAACAATTAAAATGAACATTTTACCTAAATCTTATACTTGTTCCAGACAATCCCAATTAGGTTGGGGAAAGACTATTTTGAAGATCTAAATAAAATGGTGTTGAAATTTATATGGCAGGGGGGAAAAGCAAGAATAAAACTTAAAGTGTTGCAAGATGCTAAAACAAGAGGAAGACTGGGCTTACCTGACTGGGAGCTATATTACCAGGCAACAAGTCTGATGTGGATTAAGGAATGGATAATGTTAAGAAATGTTAGGTTTTTGAACTTAGAGGGTCACGACTTGCTGCTGGGATGGCATGCATTCTTATGGTATAAGGGAACCAAAGCACATGGTTACTTTAGAAGACATTATACAAGAGAGGCTTTGTTATTAAACTGGGAGAAGTTTAAGAAATTATATTATTTAAAAATTCCAGTCTCGATATCAACCATTGAAGCCTTTTCATTTTCAGTAATATACAAAAAGGAACAAACAGTTAGATATGCTGAACTATTAAATACAGAGGGTGAACTTAAATCCATTCAAGATTTGAAACAGGAAGGAATCGAAATTAATTGGTATTCATATGTGCAAATACATTCTAGATACAACGAAGATCGAAAAATGGAGAGTTTTTATGATAAAATGACTGAATTAGATAAAATCTTAACAGGTACTGATGAAAAAGTAATTAAAAAACTTTATAGCTACCTATTAGAGGTGAAGCTACAGGAAGAACAAGTTAAAGAAACTATGTTAGCTTGGGGGGGGGATTTTGGGCATGGGATTGACCTAGAGAAATGGCAAAAGCTGTGGTCTCAAAACTATAAAATGACAATGTCAACTGCATATAAAGAGAATTTGTATAAGATGTTTTACAGGTGGCACTTATCCCCAACGAGAATAGCAAGAATGTCTAAGAACAAATCCGAAAAATGCTGGAAATGTCATCAGATGCCAGGCTCATACTTCCACATGTGGTGGACTTGTACTGAAGCTAAAAGATATTGGACTAAAATTTACATGTGGTTGGAGAAAATGATACCTAAACACATAGACTTAAAACCAGAACTTTTTTTATTGGGAAAATACCGGAAACATACAATAAAGACTAGAAATATTTGATTGTAAATGTTTTAACAGCTGCTAGAATTGTATTTGCAAAAAAATAATAATGGAAAAATGAGAAAATACCAACACAGGAGGAAACTATTCGGAAAATAATGGAATGTGCTGAAATGAGTAAACACATTTGAAATTAGAGAACAGGAGGTTCTTAAAAACCTTCAGGGTTGGAGCATCCACAACTTCTGGAGGCAACTTCTGTTCCACTGATGAATTGTTCTCACTGTCAGGAAATTTGTCCTTGGTTCTAGGTTGTTTCTCTCCTTGGTTAGTTTACATCCGTTGCTTCTTGTCCTGCCCTCAGGTGCTTTGGAGAATAACATGACCCTTTCTTCTTTGTGGCAGCCCCTGAGATATTGGAAGACAGCTATCACGTCACAATGCAGAATAGCAGAGTTGGAAGGGATCTTGGAGGTCTTCTAGCCCAAACCCCTGCTCAAGCAGGAGATCCTGTACCTTTTCAGACATGCAACTGTCCAGGCTCTTCTTAAAAGCCTCCAATGTTGGAGCATTCACAACTTCTGGAGGCAAGCTGTTTCACTGATTAATTGTCCTCATTGTCAGGGAAATTCTCCTTGGTTCTAGGTTGCTTCTCTCCTTGATTGGTTTCCATCCATTGCTTCTTAAGAACCTCCAGTGTTGGAGCACCCACCGTTTCAGAAGTCAAATCTTTCCACTGGTTAATATTGGCAAATCCCCAATCCTTTCCAATGGGTGCCAATTGGAATCCTTCTGCAAAGATGCTTGCAAAATAAAATAATAACAATACACCAATCCCTTTTCTACAGGGAAGTAAACTATCAGAAGGAAGAAACAGATTTCATCAAGACCTTGATGGGTAAATATTTTGTCCCCCCCTCCCCAGAAAATGCTGACAAAGGTTATCCTATCTGAGCCCCCTCTGAGACCGGGAGACGGTATGAAACAAGGTAGCAGGGAGAAGTAATTGGTGCTGAAGATCTTGCTTCAATTTGACTGATGGGCCCTTTGATGGTTCAGATAGACTGATGACAACCTTGGCGGGGTTTCTGAAGGCAGGAAGAAGAAGAAGAAAAGATAGTCCTGAGTTTATTTCAAATAAATCTACAGGAGCTGAAGAGGATTTACTTTTTTCTTCCCTATCCCCAATTTCAGAGAAGGCGACTGCTCTCCTTAAGCCTCCAGTAGGCCTTTCGTATAGAAAAATAAAGTCCTCCATTTCACGTTAAAAGGAAGTAAAATTCTCTCAAACTGTTCGGTTTGGAGCAGGAATCGGCAACCTTAAACACTCAAAGAGCCACTGGGACGCTTCCCAGGGTGTATCTAATTTTGTGGAAATCAACCACAAACTTCTCGAGTTGTTTTCCCCTCTAAGATGTTTTTCATCCATGGAATCCTTCCCAGGGTGTCTCTAACTCTGTGGAAATCAGCTCCTTTAAAGCCTAAGATGCTAGTTTGATTTCGTTCTGTTGTACTGTGGTTAGAATGCAGTACCGCAGGCTTCTTCTGCTGCCTGCCAGCTGCCTGCAGTTGAATTCTCACCATCTGAAGGTTGACACAGCCTTTCCATCCTTCCGAGGTGGGTAAAATGAGGGACGCGGATTGTTGGGGGCAAGAGACTGACTCTGTAAACCGCTTAGAGAGGGCTGTAAAAGCCCTGTGAAGCGGTGTATAAGTTGAAATGTTAGTGCTCTATTGCTTGTGTCTGCATTGTATTGAATTCCGATAGGACATAGTCCTGAAAGTTGAAAACATTCTTAAAGTGAGTTCCAGTGTTCCATAGTAATTTCAGACCATCATATTCTAGTATATCACCTTATCTATCATTCTAACGCCTACGTTCTAATACATACATAATGTCTCCTTCCATGTCCACCTAACCTGATTCTTTCACATTCCCACTTCTACATCGTGTTTCTAACCATTAATAGGATCTGTTCCATGTAGCATAGTATTCTGTATCTCCTTTATCTTTTATTTTTAGCGTTAGTGTCTGTCTGTCTGTCTGTCTGTCTATCTATCTATCTCTATCTCTATCTATCCATCTATCTATATATCTATATATCTATCTATCTCTATCTATCTATAGAGCTGAGGTGGCGCAGTGGTTAAATGCAGCACTGCAGGCTACTGCTAGATCAGCAGTTCAGCGGTTCAAATCTCACCGGCTCAGGGTTGACTCAGCCTTCCATCCTTCCGAGGTGGGTAAAATGAGGACCCAGATTGTTGGGGGCAATATGCTGACTCTCTGTAAACCGCTTAGAGAGGGCTGAAAGCCCTATGAAGCGGTATATAAGTCTACTGCTATTGCTATTGCTATTGCTATTTGCTATCTATCTATCTATCTATCTATCTATCTATCTATCTATCTATCTATCTATCTATCTATCTATCTATCTATTCTATCTATCTATCTATCTATCTATCTATCTATATCTCTCTATCTATATCTATCTATCATCTATCTATCTATCTATCTATCTATCTATCTATCTATCTATCTATCGGTATATCTGTATATCTCTGTCTGTCTGCCTATCGATCTACCTACCTACCTACCTGTATCTCTCTATCTATCTATCTATCTATCTATCTATCTATCTATCTATCTATCTATCCATCCATCCATCCATCCATCCATCCATCCATCCATCCAGCTAGCTACCTATCTAGCTACCTATCTGTATCTCTCTCTCTCTCTCCACCTACCTACCTACCTAACTGTATCTCTCTATATCTATCTATCTATCTATCTATCTATCTATCTATCTATCTATCTATCTATCTATCTATCTACCTACCTACCTACCTACCTACCTACCTACCTACCTACTTAGCTACCTACCTACCTACCTACCTACCTACCTGTATCTCTCTATATCTATCTATCTATCTATCTATCTATCTATCTATCTATCTATCTATCTATCTATCTATCTATCTATCTATCTACCTACCTACCTACCTACCTACCTACCTACCTATCTATCTGTATCTCTCTATATCTATCTATCTATCTATCTATCTATCTATCTATCTATCTATCTATCTATCTATCTATCCATCCATCCATCCATCCATCCATCCATCCATCCATCCATTCTTGCCAGGGGCAGATGCCACCTATAGAACATTTTACAAAGATTTTCCTTAAATGATGTGGCCAAGGGCAATTTCCGATTTGTTGGGTTATGCACTCTTGAATACATTAATTATGGGCAATTTTTCCAAAAGGAAAAATGACTCCCTTTGATGAACGGATTGAGACATCATAATATTGTCGGAAATATCCATTGCTTGGTTGTCATTTCTCAACGTTTCCTTCTTGGGTTCAGGATGGCGTTCCCTCTAGCTATGTTGTTATTATTATTATTTTTCCTCTACTTTCTAAGCAATTCAGGAGACGTTGGATTTTCTGCCTTATATCCACTGCCGTCTAACAATGTCTGGTCTGTGTAATTTGGGTATTTCACAGCTCTGAGTCCGGGGAAAATAATGAGAGCTCGTTTAGCCAGGTTTGAGCATCATTATCTCTCTTGCGATGTTATGATGTGGCATCACACAGCTTTGCGTGGGACTGTTCTTTTAGAACCATTAATGCCACAGGAATTGCGCTTTTCTCTTTTCGTTCTTTGTTTTGCATAACTCTGAAATAAGTCGGGGGAGGCCATAAGGAGGGTGTTAATTTTGACATGATACCAAGTCTTCTTACTCTACACAAATTGTGTTAATAACCCGGGATGAGAAATGAGCTTGGTTTGAAGGAGGGACCACTTAAAGTACGGCAAGCTTTTCATAAGAATAGAATAACAGAGTTGGAAGGGACCTTGGAGGTCTTCTAGTCCAACCCCCTGCCTAGGCAGGAAATCCTACACCACTTCAGACAAAGGGTTATCCAACATCTTCTTCAAAACTTCCAATGTTGGAACGTTCACAACTTCTGGAGGCAAGTTGTTCCACTGGTTAATTGTTCTCCCTGTCAGAAAATTTCTCCTTAGTTCTAGGTTGCTTCTCTCCTTGATTAGTTTCCTCACGTTGCTTCTTGTCCTGCCTTCAGGTGCTTTGGAGAATAGCTTGACTCCCTCTTCTTTGGAGCAACCCCTGAGATATTGGAAGACTTCTATTATGTCACCCCTAGTCCTTCTTTTCATTAAACTAGACCTACCCAGTTCCTGCAACCGTTCTTCATATGTTTGAGCCTCCAGTCCCCTAACCATCTTTGTTGCTCTTCTCTGCACTCTTTCTAGAGTGTCCACCTCTTTTTTACATCGTGGCGACCAAAACTGGATGCCATATTCCAAGTGTGGTTTTACCAAGGCATTATAAAGTGGTATTAACCCTTCACGTGATCTTGATTCTAAGCTTTGTTACTTTGGTTCCATCCACCCATCTAATCTCTCTTTCTCTCTCTCGCTCTCTCTATCTCTCTCATCTCTGTCTCTCTCTCTCTTTCTCTCTTTCTATCTATCTATCTATCTATCTATCTATCTATCTATCTATCTATCTATCTCTATCTACCTATCTACCTATCTACCTACCTATTTCCCTATCTATCTATCTATCTATCTATCTATCATCTATCTGTCTATCTATCTATCTATCTATCTATCTATCTATCTATCTATCTATCTATCCTCTGCATGCTCAATGGATGAAATAAAAAGAGAACAAAGCTACTTGAGAAACAAATCAGTTGGAAATCCCTACAATTTTTACTTGAAACCTTAGGGATGCTTTCTTGAGCTTTCAGTAGATAAGGCTGGTCAGATTACGTACTCTCTCTCTCTCTCTGTGTGTGTGTGTATATTATTTAAATAAAGAATCTGGGTGGTTCTCTCATTAGAAATAGTGCTTGTCTTGCATTTAATCCTCTGGCTATTGATCTTCCATTCTTTGTGCTTCGGTGCCCCAGAAAATGTTAAGATTATTCATTGCCTCTAAAAGGAAAAAAAAAACATAAGAAAGGGCAGACCAGGGAGAGGAACTGAACAAAATTATGCACGTTGGCTTTTGAATCTAGGCGTATATTTGCAGCTAGGGAGGGAGGATGGTCTGAGATACCCTATTATCCTCAGAATATTATCCTCCAAAATGTAAGATTTCGCTGAAAGTCACCTCTTTTCATGCCCACTGGAGCTCCTTCTTGACTCCAGGCCTCCAATCTCATATTTTTGTTTAAAATAAATCCAGGATCTGATCCCAAATGTTGCAAAAGTTAGAGGCTTCGGGAATTTCAGTCTACCTTTATTTATGATAGGAATGTAACCTGGTGAAATAGTGAAGCTCACAACTGTGCCCCTTAAGGCGAAAGTCTATTCAGTACTGGAGAAAGTTAGCACTCACCCAGGGAGAGGGTTCAGCTGGTTTGAAACGGTTCAGGCGAACCAGATGTTAATTTTAATCTAGTTCACCGAACCGGTAGTGAAGAGGACCGGCTGATTCTGCCCACCCTTCCCCTCCCAGAAGTCTCCACATGGCCCATTATCATGCCAGGTAAGTGCAGGGTCCATGCAGAGGGTCTGGAAGGGCAAAATAAATTGGCCTACCAGAAGTATGGGTCCATTTCCGGCATCCAGAGGCCAGGTAAAGCAGAATAAAATATGGATTAAAAAATAAGAATGAAGACATAGAATAACAGGGACAGTTAGAAGTTGCTTAAAGGAAGTGTCCCCATTCACTAACCACAGGATGTTCTAGCCAACCTCCCTATGTCAAAACTTGTGTCAAAAGTCCAAACCACAAAGTTCAATTAAAGTTCGTTAATAACATGTAAGCCATGCCTGAAACAAAAGGAGAAGTAAGACCCTCATCTCCTTATAAGGTTTTCTCCTCAAGGTAACCACTAAGAAATGTGTGTTCCATGTTGCAATGTTTTGGGAATGTATAAGAATGCATTCTTTGATAATGAAGATTGTTCAGAATTTGCAATACTAGCCACTTCGTTAGCTTTCTGAACCTGGCTGCCAAATAAACGTTTCCTGTATCCTGAGAAGTCTAAGCCTGTCATTTTCAGCAACACAGGGAGGCTATTTTCGCCCTCCCAGAGGCTCGAGGAAAGCCTCTGGAGCCTGGGGAGGGCAAAAAAGAGGCCTTCCAGAAGTACCGGAAGTCCAGATATGGGTCCATTTCCAGCCTTCGGATGGCCTCCAGTGCCTGGAGGAGATCATTTCCCCCTCCCCCTATGCCACCATGGTGCAGGAAGCTGACTAGGCCACACCTCTATGGCCATGCCTACCCAGCAACTGGGCAGAGAAACGGTTGCAAAAAAATTTCAATCCCACCCCTGGACCCACCCATCTCCTTAGAAGAATGAAATATTTTAGGAAATTTTAAAATATTATGCTATTTCCCAAAGGGAGAAATGGAGAAACCTCCCTTAAAAGAGAGAAAGGAGCCCCAATCTCCCTGCCCCCCCCCCAAGCAGAAACTCAGCTGGGGCAGCTATCAGCCTCCATTTCACATGCGTGCTATCAGCTGCCATAGAAACAGGGAGGGTGGGGGCTCAGGGTCTTTTGGTGGGGAAATAGGTGTGGGTGGAGATATCGCAAAGGGAGTTTTTTTCCCCACCATCTTCTCCGCATGCTGATGGCTGGTGGTTGGGTTTGGTCAACCATCAAGGCCAGCCATCTCTGCATACCAGCTGAATGAGGCCATTTAAAGATGCGCCCCACATGACCCCTTGGGAATTGCAGATTGGACATTGGGTTGGGGGTAACTAGGGGGAGGTGTTTAGGCAAAGGCCTTGTAGAAAAAACAGGACACACAAGCCAGCTCTTCAGGGAAGGAATAGTTTATTTGCGCAGGTTCATAGCAAAGAATAAATGGCCTGAAAGTTGAATAAAATTCAGGAACTTCCTTATATAGTTTATCACTTTCAGCTAAAGCCATCTGTTAGTTTTGGAAACACCCCTCAAGATTTGCCCTTGAGTTACAGGAAGTTACAGGAAATATACATGGGTCAGCTAGCTCGTATTTTGAGGAACTGACAATAAATTTTCTACCAAACAGATTTACAGTCAAGCCAGCAGATAGATTAAAATAAATACTTTGCTTCAGCAGATTTCATGTGCAGACTTCCTTCTAACCCATGTCAACCGTACCATGTTGTAAAAGCAGACTTTGCAATTTCTATATATGAACAGTTAGGCTTAATATCATGAAACCTTAGTTTGGTTCAGGCTTGAGGCCTACCTTGGTTCAGCCTGCCACCTCAAAGGTTTGATATGTACAAGTTCGTTCTTTTTTGCTTCAGATCTTGCTTCACTTTCGCTGTTCTCTTTTCATGTCCAGTAAAAGTACCTTTTTCTCTGCTCAAATGGAGTTGGGGGGGGGGGGGGTTCTTTCTTGGATTTTGAATGAGGCAAGCCTAACAGCAGCTTTCAGAAATGCACATTTGGTAAATCCATTCAAGACAGGATATTTTGAAACTCCCTGTAGCAAAACCTGAACAAAGGCAGATTAGGTCCCACCCAAGAGCCAAAACATGACGAAAGCCATTAAGCCACAATAGGAATTCCCCAACAAGCCCTTTCATTGCATCTGCCCAAACTTCAACCAAACGTAGCTCAGACAAACCCCTAGGATTTGTACTTTGCCTATAGAGCCAGCTATGACCCCTACATAACCTCTATATGGCCACATGGGAGTCTGACAACACCAATAGAATTACATGCCCTTGCCCCAAGAAGAGGAAGCTCAAGGGCAAAGCCCAAGAGAAGGAACAAAAAGCCCTCACTCACTAGGCCACATAAAGGGGAGGGGTTTGCACGTGCATGCACAGGAGGGGCAAGGGGGCATTGCCTTGTGGGTGTGGGCACACAATTTCGGCACGTGAGGACAAAAAGGTTAGTCCTAGAGTGAAGGTCTCCTTTACAGCTCTGGAATTCATTTATTTATTAACTTATTAAATTTATATGCCACTGATCTCACTCGGATTAAGCATTGGAATGCCTTTTCTACCCCCCTCCACTGTCGGACAAAGTGACGTGGGCCTTTAAAACACTCAAGCCGCCTTGTCCTTCTTTGGTTCTGGCGGACAGGTGTGTTTTGAACCGGTGATTCAGCAGTGGCTTCATTTCAAGAGAGAGTCTCTGTTAACCCCAGACTTTATTATATTTCCTTTCTCCAAACTGGGCAAGGCGATGATTTTGTTCTCGTTTATGCCATCGCATGTCTAAAAATAAGCTGCCCTGAATACAAATAGACAGAGACCGCCTGGCTGAAATCTGCAGCATGATTTAAGAGAAGGAGGAAAAAAAAGGACTCAGCTAGAACTTCTGCGAAATATGGATCAATTTTTGGGAGGGCAAGTTTGCACCGGCATGCAAAACATGAAATGAAATAGTTCTCCATCCCCCATCAAACCTGCTGAGCAGTAGAATAATGTTTGCATGCTACAAAGGATACAAACTCAAACAGTGGGTGGGATGATGTTATCTAGTTATCTAGCAAGCTCAACACCAAGGACCCCACAGTCCTTCTTCTCCTTCTCCTTCTCCTCCAAACCCAACTCCCTTCTAGCACTGAAGATGTTACCTAGTTGGGTCCTGAAACATCTACAAGGAAACAAGGAAGCTCAGCACCAAGGACCCACAGTTGTTCTCCTCCTCCTCCTCCTCCTCCTCCTCCTCCTCCTCCTCCTCCTCCTCCTCCTCCTCCTCCTTCTCCTCCTCCTCCTCCTCCTCACTACTTCTTCTAGCACTGATGATGTTACCTAGTTGGGTTCTGAAGCATCTGCAAGGAAACAAGCAAGCTCAGCACCAAAGACTCCACAGTCGTCGTCGTCGTCGTCGTCGTCCTCCTCCTCCTCCTCCTCCTCCTCCTCCTCCTCCTCCTCCTCCTCCTCCTTCTCCTTCTCCTCCTCCTCCTCCAAACCCAGGTCCCTTATAGCACTGATGATGTTATCTAGATGGGTCCTAAAACTTCTGCAAGGAAACAAGCAAGCTCAGAGAACACCAAGGACCCCACAGTCCTTCTTCACTTTCTCCTCCTCCTCCAAACCCAACCGCCTTCTAGCACTGATGATGTTATCTAGATGGGTAATGAAACTTCTGCAAGGAAACAACCAAGCTCAGATAACACCAAGTACCCTATAGGTGTTTATAGTTTATAGTTTATAGTTTATTAACATTTATAGGCTGCCCTTTTCCCTGAGGGGACTCAGGGCGGCTCACATAAAATCAGGAAGGGGAATACAAACAATAACGTAGACACACATAAGTAAAAATAATAGGCAACATTCATTCATCATTCGGGAGGGGCGGCTATCTTTGTCCCCAGGCCTGACGGGCTAGGTGTTGTTCTCCTCCCCTCTTCCTCTTCCTCTTCCTCTTCCTCCTTCTCCTCCCTTCCAGCACTGATGATGTTACATAGATGGAAGAAAGCTTGCTTGTTTTCTTGCAGAAAACAAGCAAGCTCAAAGAGCACTAAGGACCCCACAGTTCAACCCTGATCTACAAAGACTCTCTGCTATCAAAACTCAAACCGAGGAGCACAAATTAAAGGAGCTATGGAGGAAGTCATGATCACGGAGACATCTCCGGACAGTGCTGTCTCTTCCGCTTTGAAATGAAGATGAGCACCGTTCCCTAGAGTCGGGAACGACTAGCACAGATGTACGAGGAGAACCTTTACCTTTACCTATCTAACTATTGACAGAAGGAGTTCTCCTAGGTGTGGAGGAGAAAGCTCCTCTTGCAAATCGGTTTGCCCTGCCGGAACGACGGTAGAAAATGACTCAGAAAGTTTATGATCCAATGAGAAGCAGCAACCGGGCTGTCTTAACTCCCACTGAACGATTGGGCAAACTTTCTTTGGTGCTTCATCTTCACCTTGGCGGTGCTGTTTCCCACTCATTAACTCCCCGCTGGCCTTTATAAACAGGGGAAGCGATGCAGACACACAGACACACAGACACACACAAACACACACAGGCACACACATGCTACTAATCTGACAGGCCTTTCTGAAGAAAACAAATGCCCCCCGCATCCTTCCTAATATCCCTGCTGACCTTGGCATCATCTTTCGGTTTGTTTAATTTGCATGACTCAACTGGAAGAGAATACGAGTCTCCCCTTGTTCTTGACCTCGAGAGTTCTTGGCATGGCAGAAGGCCGTTCCTCTTAGGCGAGCTGAAGATTTACAACAAAGGCGATGCTGAAGGCCGCCTTGAAACTTCTCCGAAGCTTTCGGCTGGGCTAAAAGGTCTTCTGCAACTGTGAACATCTCTCAAGGTTCCTCGGGAGGTGTTGTTTTCAGTACTCTGAATACAGAATGGCAAGAGATGGAAGGGACCTTGGAGGACTTCTAGCCCTACCCCTTCCTGAAGTGGGGGACCATAGAGAAAACTGTTCCCAGTTTGCACATGTGCAGAGCTGACAGATGAAGGGAACAGCTAAGGAACAAGGGCCAACTCGAGGGAAAAAGCCACAGGTGGACAGTAAATGGCCTCTCCATTCTTTGGCACTCAGCCTTCCTTATGGTCCAACCTTCACAGCCATCCATTGCAACTGGGAAAACCGTAGCCTTGAAATGCCTACCAGATCTTGGTCCCAATGGTTTTCCTTGGTCAACAATTATGCCTAGCAACAAAAGCTGGCTTCACTGCGAGGCAGGGTTATCGATCCTTCAAGAGATTTATGGCGGAAGCCCGATCACACTGCGGCAGCTAAATCCAATTCACTAAGGAATTACATGCCTCCCTGATCAATAATCTATTTATCTCCTTCACTTTGGCTTCTTTAAACATTCCAGGCCTATCAGAAGAAACAGAAAGCTATTTTTTTTTATTTTTTAGACTACATGATCTTCCTTCCGTGATCACAAATACTGATGAGAAGTGTCTGTTGGGCACTTAAGTTGGTTGAGCGTTATCAGAAGGGATCTGGTTAAGCTACCATGACCAAATTTAAAAACACAGACAAGGCTTTTGAGAAACTAGCTTTTCTCCAGAGGTCAGCCAAGAATCTTTCCGTAGACCAGAGGGAGACAGAAAGTATGGTGCTTTCTAATTTCTCCTCTGTAATTTTTTTTGCTTTTCCTGTAATGACCTTGAAAATCTTGACAAAGTCAACCGAACAGGGATCACAGAAAGGGATGACTAGCAAGAGATGATGGAGAGACAATTTCTCTCTTTTTTGTAGTTGTTCTGATATGCTTTAGAATGAAATAGAGTTGGAAGGGACCTTGGAGGTCTTCTAGTCCAACCCTCTGCTCAGAAGACTGCTAGGTGCAGTTCGGCAGTTCAGACCTCACCTTCCATCCTTCCATCCTCCCGAGGTGGGTAAAATGAGGACCCAGATTGTTGGGGGCAAGAGGCTGTCGCTGTAAGCCGCTTAGAGAGAGTTGTAAAAGCGCTATGGAGTGATATGTAAGTCTAAGTGCTATTGCTATTAGCCGGGAAGCCCTACACCACTTCAGACAAATGGTTATCCAACATCTTCTTAAAAACTTCCAGGTTAGAGCATTTACAACTTCTAGAGGCAAGCTGTTCCACTGATTAAATGTTCTCACTGTCAGGAAATTTCTCCTTTGTTCTAGGTTGCTTCTCTCCTTGATTAGTTTCCATCCATTGCTTCTTGTTCTGCCCTCAGGTGCTTTGGAGAATAGGTTGACTCCCTCTTCTTTGGGGCAACCTGTGAGATATTGGAAGGAAGGAATGAGAGAAGGAAGGAAGCAAGGAGAGAAGGAGGGAAGGAAGGAGAGAAGGTTGGGAGGGTGGAAGGAAGGAAGGAGAGAAAGAAGGATTTATCCTTGATTAGTTTCCACCCATTGCTTCTTGTTCTACACTCAGGTGCCTTGGAGAATAGTTTGACTCCCTCTTCTTTGGGGCAGCCCCTGGGATATTGGAAGACTGCTATCTTGTCTCCCCTAGTTCTTCTTTTCATTAAGCTAGACTTATCCAGTTCCTGCAACTGTTCTTCATATGTTTTAGCCTCCAGTCCCCTAAGCCTCTTGGTTGCTCTTCTCTGCACTCTTTGTAGAGTCTCCACATCCTTTTTACATTTTACTTTCTTTTCCTCTCTGTCTCCTTTCTTTTTTCTTTTTTTAGATAGGTGATATGAATAGAAGTTAGGCAGGATAGAAAGAAAATGTTTTTTTTTAAAAAAAACAAAGGATGACATGATTAAATATTGCAATTGATTAAGAGGGGAAAACGTTTGCAAAAAGCACAGACATCAGAAACATCAGCATCAAAGGCACGCTTTGAAAACGGATGCCTCCCTAACGCCACAGTTCTCAAGCCAAGAAAGTAAATTAATTCAGAAATAAGCCCAGTCACAGTTCATAAAATGAGAAACCGAGAAAGATATTAAATTGACAGATTCACTTATCTTTGGCTGGAAAGGCCTCGCCTATCTCAGTGAGGAGGGCTTAAACCTGGAACTATTCCTAATCCTTGTAAACTTTTAAAGAAAGGCCCAGTAGAAATAACCTGGATTTCCCGGGAAGATTTTGATCCGATGATCCTTAGACTTTAAGGCACCAAGAGAATATAGTTTATTACTTTTGGTTCTCATTGTCAGAGAGACTGTCACAGAGCACACTGTCTTAAAACTTCCACAAAATATTAAACTGCTCTCTTTATTGCCATCTCTTTATTGCGCTGATCTTTTCGACATGCTGCTCACTTCGAGCCGTGGCTGGTGATTAGATGCTTCCACGGCATTCAGAATGCAGTTTTAATTTTCACATGAATGTTTATGGGAGCCCATCACTCACTTAAAACACATATTATTGTCGGTTAAATAAAGTACAGACATGAGACGTGATGTTTCATTAAAGCAGACGGGATAAATTAAAGCTGGAAGTGTCATCTTTGATCAGGAGGTTTTTCTAAAAAAATAATAATCGCATTCTAGATTTATCTATCCAAAATAGGCTGTGTTGTATTCTCTCTGTCACAACAACACCACTGAAGCCAAGCTATTTGTCCAGAACTAGGCTACCCCAGTAGCACAAAGCCAAGTCCTCGTCCCGATATTATTTAATTGACAGGGAATTCCTCTCCAGCAATGTCTTTCCTCTCCCACAGTCTTTCAAGAGAGGTCACAATTACCGACCTTGATCAGGCTTGGAGAGTGGCCAGGCTGATATCTTTCAGATGCCACAAGACTTGGCAAGAATGCAGGGATGAACTAATTTTCTCCTGCAAACTCCAATCCCCTTTCGCTCCTCTTTTATTTTCTCTGGGAGAGGCCATTCACCGTCCATCTGTGGCCTTACTCCCAAGCCGACCTCTGTTCTTTAGCTTTTCCCTTCGTCTGGCAATTCTGCGTATGCGCTCAATGGGAACAGGCTCCAGATGTTCTTCTGCCTCACTGATCTCCGACTCCGAAGGCAGCTGATAACTGGCATACGGCTCTGGCCCCATCTCTGCCTCCGACACAGAGCCCTCATCAGAGTCTTCCCCAGACTCCAGGACTGGTCCAAACTCTTCACTGTCCAAATCTGCTGCCAGCTCTGCTGGACACTGGCAGGCCAAAACACTATTGAATAAGACAAAAGGAAGAGAACAGAACAGGAAGAGAAGAGAAGAAAAGAGGAGAATGGAAGGGAAGAGGAGGGGAGGGGAGAATGGAAGGGAAAGAATGGAGAGGAGAGAAGATTGTAAGGGAAGGGAGGAGGAGAGAAGAAAAGAGAAGGGAGGAGAGGAGAGGAAAAGAGGAGAATGGAAGGGAAGAGAAGGGGAGGGGAGAAGGGGAGGGGAGAATGGAAGGGAAGGGAAAGAATGGAGAAGAGAGAAGATTGTAAGGGAAGGGAAGGGAAGAGAAGAAAAGAGAAGGGAGGGGAGGAGAGGAAAAGAGGAGAATGGAAAGGAAGAGAAGGGGAGGGGAGATGAGAAGGGAAGGGAAAAGAAAGAATGGAGAGGAGAGAACAATGGAAGGGAAGGGAAGAGAAGGGAGGAGAGGAGCGGCAAAAAGAAGAGGAGAGGAGAATGGAAGGAAAAAGAAGGGGAGTGGAGAGAAGAGGACAAGGGAAGGGAAGAGAGGAGAAGAAAAGGAAGGGAGAGGAGAATGGAATGGAAGGGAAGAGAAGAGAAGGGAGGAGAGAAGAGGAAAAGAGAAGAGGAGAAATGGGAGGGAAGAAAGGGGGAGGGGAGGAGGGAAGAGAAGAGAAGAGAAGAATTTATTGGCCAAGTGTGACAACGGACATACAAGGAATTTGTCTCTGGTGCATAAGCTCTCAGTGCACAAACAAGCAATAAGTGATAAACCGTAATCATGGTCATCATAAAAATACATTCATCCTAAAGATACATTCATCACTTTTAATATGATAGGACCTTGGAAGAAGACGTATCTCATATGCATGAGGTTCTATAAAGGCTCCACTCTGTCTAATTGAATTAGTAACATTTGTATACAGTATATACACACACACACATATATATATACTCTTGAATTATTATACTGTCTTTCAAGGGGCAGGGCAGTTTCATTACCTTTAACGTTTAACATCTGATATCAGCAGGAATGATGTGTGTCCAGCATGGGAGAGAGGGAGAGAGAGAGAGATGCCTGCTGGAAAAAAAATGATAAAAGTAAATGAATAAACAAATTAAATAAACATGAGCTCAGCTTCTACAATATGGCAGCTTCAAACTGCGTAAGTGCTTCGGGAAGGGGTTTTAAATTATAGGCTTTGTTAATCTGGCCTTGAAATAAATAAGTAATGGATGAAAATCCCTTTGAAAAAAACCCTTTCTTGATATATTTGATAAAGGCTAGTTAGTACAAAGCAGGAAAATGTCTTTTATGCCTCAAGGTCTTAGAAAAGGCAGAGATACATGCCTCAAGAAGGAAAGTCGTTTTTAACTCTTTCAAATAGGCATAAAATTAGACATTTGAGGCATAAAATAAGGAAGCAAGGATTGGATATAGTCTTTCTTAAAGTTTTTACACATCTGAGCTGTTTTACTTTAGCCTCTGAACATCGAAAATAGCAATCTAAAAAATAAAAGGATTTATACGTTGAATACCTTTTGCTGCCACAGATTGTTAACTTTCATTTGCAAAAATTTTTTTTAAAAAAAAATCTTGCTAGTGGGTGGTTTTTTAAAATTCTTTTTCATTTGTTTTGTTTTATAAACAAGAACGGATCGCAAAACACAAAAACAATACATACCAACACTAACAGCAAGAAATGGAAAAAATGTTTATAAAAAGGGAAAAAAAGTAAGAACCCAAATATCAAATAAATTTAACATTAGACGCTTAGAATTCACCCCAGCTGGATGATAATTTCTCCTCCCCTTTACGTAAGGGAATCTACAAATAATTATAAGCTTTATCATGCTGATTTAATGAAAATACTATATTAAATAAACAAATATTCCAGGTGAGGGCATTTCTATCTGATAATCAAATCAACCCAACATTTGATCATAGTATATGAGAGAGGGGGGGAGGGAGGGAGGGAGGAAAAGAAAGAAAGAAAGAAAGAAAGAAAGGAGAGAAAAGATGGAAGGAAGAAATGAAGGAGGGAAGAGATAGAGAAAGAAAGAAAGAAAGAAAGAGAAAAAAGATAGGAAGGAGAGAGGGAGGGAGGGAGAGAAAGAAGGAAGGAAGGAAGATGGAATGAAGGCATGGAGGGAAGGAAGGAGAGAGAGAAAGGAAGTAAGGGAGGAAGGAAGGAAGAGACAGAGACAAAGAAAGAAAAAGAGAAAAAGAAAGAAAGAAAGAAAGAAAGAAAGAAAGAAAGAAAGAAAGAAAGAAAGAAAGAAAGAAAAAAGAAAGAAACAAATTAACCTTCAAATCCCTCTTGTTAATCTTCTTGGTAAGTTTTTAACCCCTCTACCACCAACAAGGATCAATACAATCATAACCCCCACCTCCACTTGTTCACCTGTCCTGGTTTTGTGTAGTATAATCCCAATTCTTTTGTCATCCTTGACGAATGCTTCTCCCTTCTCCGCAGATCTCAGCATTTTTCTTTCTTTCTGGGGGAGGGGAAAAAAAGATAAAATAAAACTCGTGTTATGCTCAGCCAACACTCCATTTTCAAGGGCCCTTTGAACTCAACTATGTTGTCCTCGGAACTTCTAAGAACCTCGAATTATTGGAAGAGAGAAGAACATAGAGAGGAAAGGCTCCATGGTGGCCGATAAAGAGATGGAAACAGATGAGTTTGAGATATTCTTATGCAACCTACAGTAGCTTGTCTTGTCTGGTGAATCCTGTGTAGAATACTGCCTCCATAGAATTCTGAGGATCCGATGGCAGGAGAAGGTGCCAGATACAGAGGTCTTCTCCAGAGTAGGCCTGCCATCGGTTCACACCCTGCTGATGAAAACCCAGGCCATGTTGCAAGGATGCCAAACCACCGCATCCCCAAACAGCTCCTCCATGGTGAGCTAAGGAAAGCGATTGCACAAGGGACAAAGGAAGCGATACAAAGACACCTTGGATGCCTCCTTCAATTCCCTGGATATCAGCAGGCCCTCCTGGGAAATCCTGGCACAAGATTCATTGACACGCTCATCCACCAAGGCTGTCAGACATCTGAGGACAGGAGGACAACCATAGCACAAGAGAAGGGGGCACTCCGCAAAGCCAGAGCTGCAAATGCTACAACAGTGGTGCCCACCCATGTCTTCCCCGACATGTGGCAGAGCATTTTATGCCCATAGAGGCCTTACCAGACACATCATGGATAGCCCATAACCTGTTAGATGTCAAGGTCCTCTTTCGAACATGATGGGCGAACGTCATCAAGCGGGGGGTAAATCAGCACTCCTGTTGACTGATGAGGTGCTGGTTTTTCCAAACTTCAATCACTTTCCTGGCTGTTTTTGTCCCTGCTCGCCCAACAATCTTAGTAGCTCTGTGTGCCCTTGTTCAACATCAACTGTTCCTTTATGAGAAAACCAGAATGTTGACCAGGGAGATTAATCATGGAGAGAATTCAACAGAGGGCAAATTTCAGCTCAGCTTCAATTGAACTCATCCCAAAAATGAGATCATACGAATTGTGAGTGATGGATATTTACAGTAGGCATGTGGCCTTTGATCCTTACTAGCAAGGACATGGTGGGCCATCTTATTCTCCTGGGCTTTCGTTGACTTTTTCTTCCCAAGGAATCAAAGGCATATTTAAGATTAGCTGGATAACCATGCTTTGTGACGAAACTATGTGATCAGACAATGCAGGAGGAATCCGGTTCACTCCAGTTCAATCTAAATCTGTTGGCTCAGTGGTTGTTGGGGATTGGAAACACATAAGGGAATATCTCTCCTGCTGCCTTGAGTCCGGAAGCAGTTCCATAGGTGGAAGGCGTAGACATTTTGGTGAGGTACTAATGTTTAGTACTGTAAGGAGCCACAGGCATCTCCTGAGTGAAGGAGTGGAACGTGTGACAGTTTGAACTGAGGTAACGGAATGTGAGGCAAATGGCAATTACCGGTAGAACAGAGTTCTTTCAAGTGGGGAGGGGGAGTAGAACTCCTTAGCATCAGAGCATGTTAATTACTGTATAAGAAATACTAATGATCTGATGGTCATTTCAAAAAAATCCAGCAGTCTTTCAAGGGAGGATTCGCAGTCACAGACCTGATCTGGCTTGGAGAGCTGCCAGGCTGATATCTGCAAAACTTGGCAAGGCGTCTCAGAGAGTCACGAACCAATGAAGTGAACTAACGGTCTCCTGCAAACTCCACTTCTTTTTCGCTCCTCTTTTATTTCCTCTGGGAGGGGCCATTCATTGTCCACATGTGGCCTTACTCCCAAGTCGACCCCTGTTCTTTAGCTGTTCCCTTCGTCTGGCAACTCTGTGCATGCACACACTGGGAACAGGCTTCAGCTGTTCTTCTGCCCCACTGATGTCTGACTCTGAAGGCAGCTGATAACTGTCAAACGGCCCTGGCTCCCTCTCTGCCTATGACACAGAGTCCTCATCCAAGCCTTCCCCAGACTCCAGGACTGGCCCATATTCCTCCCCAACCTCCTCTGCTGCCAGCTCCGCTTCCAGAACACTATGCTTGAAAATATAGACTATGCATGTTCCTCCTCCATTTCTCAAGACCTGTGTCATTTGTGGTAAGGACAACAGAAGATGCTTCATGGAAGATTTATTTCCAATGAAGATTGCCAAGAACATAATGACTGACTGGGCACTGCAAAGTGTTTGGAATTCGACAGGCAAACAAACCAACACAATTTCTTCAGCCCCTCTTATTTGCAGCCTTAGTGGAAAGGAAGGGAAGATAATAGGAAAGAGGATATGGGTGGACAGTCCTGTGAAGAGTGGGCGGGGGGGGAGCGACTCAGAAAATAGTCAGTGGTCAGCATTCCCCATCTTATGAAATACGCAATTTTGCAACTCCAGCATCCCATCCATCATTCAGGTTCAGAGCTGAACTGGAGCCAACCAGTGTCTTCGTGGTCCTGTATTTCACAGATACAGAGTTGGGAAGGGCCTTGTAGGTCATCTATAGCAATAGTAATAGCAATAGCAGTTAGACTTATATACCGCTTCATAGGGCTTTCAGCCCTCTCTAAGCGGTTTACAGAGTCAGCATATTGCCCCCAACAACAATCTGGGTCCTCATTTTACCCACCTCGGAAGGATGAAAGGCTGAGTCAACCCTGAGCCGGTGAGATTTGAACAGCCGAACTGCAGCACTGCAGTCAGCTGAAGCAGCCTGCAGTGCTGAATTTAACCACTGCGCCACCTCGGCTCTTAGTCTAGCCCCCGTCTAGTCTAGCCCCCAGCCCAAGCAGGAGACTCTACACCAGTGGTAGTCAACCTGGTCCCTACCGCCCACTAGTGGGCGTTCCAGCTTTCATGGTGGGCGGTAGGGATTTGCTATAACTCTGCTTTATAAATTTTATAAAGTAAAGTTACTTCCCTACTTTATAAATCACCATTAATATGAAACCGGTGGGCGGTTAGAAAATTTTACTCCTAACAGAGATACAAAAGCGGCCGGTAGGTATAAAAAGGTTGACTACCCCTGCTCTACACCATTTCTGACAGATGGCAAGGGAGGGGAGTTTGCAGGAGACAATTAGTTCATTCCTGCATTCTTGCCAACTAGTGTGGCCTATGAAAGATATCGGCCTGGCCACTCTCCAAGCCTGATAAGATAAAGGTTCCCCTCACACATACATGCTAATCGTCCCTGACCCTAGGGGGCACTGCTCATCTCCGTTTCAAAGCCGAAGAGCCAGCACTGTCCAAAGATGCGTCCATGGTCATGTGGCCGGCATGACTCAATGCCGAAAGCGCACGGAACGCTGTTCCCTTCCCACCAAAGGTGGCTCCTATTTTTCTACTTGCATTTTTGATGTGCTTTCAAATTGCTAGGTTGGCAGAAGCTGGGACAAGTCAGGGGAGCTCACTCTGTTATGTGGTGCTAGGGATTCGAACTGCTGAACTGTCAACCTTTCTGACCGACATGCCTGATCAAGGTCAGTAATTGTGAGCTATCTTGAAAGACTGCAGGAGAGGAAAGACTTTGCTGGAGAGGAATTCACTGCACGTTAAATAAAAGGGGTTTATTGGGACAAGGACTCAGCTTCGTGCTGCTGGGGAAGCCTAGTTCAGAACTATGCTATTCATAGTCCTACGCTAATTTGCAAGTCTCCCAAAACAATTTCAGCTTCCTCCTCCTTTTCCTCTTCTTTCTCTCTGTGCCTCAACCCCTTTATTGCTCTACCACGTGACTAACTGAAATCAAAGGTAATAACTCTCCAAATGAAAAATTGATAGCTCTCTCTTCTCCCCCTTCTACCTCTGACTCTCCTCTTAATTTACTTGGTTTATACCAACTGATGACAGAAGCCCATTGTTCTGCTGAAACATTAACTTCGCAAAGTCATTCCACTCCCATCTGCGGTACTAAAATTAATGATTCCCTCTGCAACATCTGTTTAATTAACTATCGGTACCATGGAAGAGGCATCCAAATACCCCTGCGACTAAATCAGGCTCAAATTAGGGAAATACGATGTTAAATTGTATCAGAGAGAAGCAGAGATTATCCTTTTGAACGCTGACATTCATTAGCTCCCCGCCACCCCATGTATCTTCATAATGAAAAAGCTTCAGATGCGCTTCGCCCGTAAAGTTTGCTTTTAAGAGTGGGATGATCTTTTCACTGTGGCAATGGGGAAGAGGAGGTGGAAGGAAGGAGGAAGGAAGGGGACATTAGACGGTGGTCCACATTTCGTCCCTTCTGCTGATCCCCAAATATACTTTGAATAGAGCATAGACCAGGGCAGAGCAGAATAGAATAGAGAATGTAGAGTAGAGTAGAATAGAATAGAACAGAGAATGTCAAGTAGAGTAGAGTAAAATAGAATAGAATAGAATAGAAAAGAAAATGTAGAGTAAAGTAGAATAGAATAGAAAAAATAGAATAGAATAGAGAATGTAGAGTAGAATAGAATAGAATAGAATAGAATAGAGAATGTAGAGTAGAGTAGAATAGAATAGAAAACATAGAATAGAATAGAGAATGTAGAGTAGAGTAGAGTAGAGTAGAATAGAGAATGTAGAGTAGAGTAGAATAGAATAGAATAGAGAATGTAGAGTAGAGTAGAGTAGAGTATGTAGAATAGAATAGAATAGAATAGAATAGAATAGAATAGAATAGAATAGAATAGAATAGAATAGAATAGAATTCTGTATTGGCCAAGTGTGATTGGACACACAAGGAATTTGTCTTTGGTGCATATTCTCTCAGTGTACATAAAAGGAAACAAAGAAAAAAGAGAGAGGAAAATACATTAATCAAGAATCATAAGAGACAACACTTAGTGATAGTCATAGCTTACTAATAAGCAATCAAATCCTACTAGGAAACAAGCAGAACAATATAAATCATAAAAATACAAGCAACATGGTTATAGTCCTAAGTGGGAGGAGATGGGTACTAGGAAGGTTGAGAAGAATAATCGTAATACAGTCTTAGTAAATAGTTTCACAGTATTGTGGGAATTAGTTGTTTAGCAGAATGATGGAATTGGTGGGGAAACTGTCCTTGTGTCTAGCTGCTCTTCATAAAAACCTGCAGTGATGGAGCACCCAAAACTTCTAGAGGCAAGTCGTTCCACTGGTTAATTGTTCTCACTGTCAGAAAACTTCCTTAGTTTTAGGTTGCACCTTCCCTCAGGTGCTTTGAAGAATAGGTTGAGCCCTTCTTCTTTGTGGGAACCCTTTAGATATTGGAAGACTGCTATCAGGTCACCCATAGTCCTTTTATTTATATTCCAAAGCACCAGAGGGCAGGACGAGAAACCATGGATGGAAACTCATCAAGGAGAGAAGCAACCTGGAATGAAGAAGAAACTTCTTAACTGTGAGGGCAATGAACCAGTGGAACAGAAGTTGCCACCAGAAGCTGTGGGTGCTCCATCACTGGAGGTTTTCAAGAAGACACTGAACAGTCACTTGTCTGAAGTGCTATAGGATCTCCTGCTAGAGCAGGGGGTTGGACTAGAAGACCTCCAAGGTCCCTTCCAGCTCTATTCTGATTGGTTTTTTTTAAATTTTACTAGACTAGGCATACCCAAAAACCAAAGGAAGTCCAGTTTCCTTTTGAACAAGCCCTCTTGGGACAACCATGACCTGGATGACTGAGAATCTCCATGGACATTTAGTTACACCAGGGCTGAAGAAACGTCTTGGATGAGAAGTGAAATGTCTTCAGTGAAAAACCAAGAAAGTCCAGTTGCCTCTTGAAAAAGCATCTTTGGGACAACCATGACTGAAAATCTCCAGGGACACCTCTGCTGATGAATTAGTTGCTGCTAAGTGTTCTGACCCCCCTCGTTCCACACCAAAGCACACTCCGAGCCAGAGATAAATTACAGCATTTAATTAACAGACAAACAGGTCCTTGGCAGCAACCCAGCACAGACAAGCTTGGGCAGCAATAAACACAGATAAGGCTTGGCAGCAATTCAGCCTGCCAAGCTCATACAAAGTTCTCCGACATCCGATTCTGTGTTGACTTCTGCAAAGAGGGGCGTGTGCACAAGTAGCTTTTTATAGACTGGAGAGGAGTCTAATGACCACCAGCTGAGGGCAATCACCTCCTGTAATTGCGTAATTGTTCCTGACGCTTATTAGCTCTTCGATGGTGTGCATCCAGGAACAACTCACTACTGGCTTCCGGCTCACTTTCCCTTGTCTCCTCCCCACTGGTCCAAGGATCAGGTGTCTCCTGATGGCCAACCAGCCTCTCTTCGTCCTGCTCGGAGTCGGAACCCTGTCCAGGGTCCTCCACATCCTCCAGAGCCGACTCATAGGGTCCCTCGCTGTCGGAGTCTGGTGGCAGCTCCAACGGCTCCTGCTGGGCCACAACAGCTAAACATGCTGATATACTGTATTTTTTGGAGTATAAGAGGCACCTTTCCCTCCCCCCTAAATGAGGGTGAAAATTTGGGTGCGTCTTATACACCAAATGTAGCCTCACCCCCACCCTTTGGTCTCTACTCCCAGCAATTTACCTCCTTGCAGCAAAGGGGGCTTGCAGTAGGCTTCAATAAGCTATAGAAATCCCTGCAGCCTGAAACAGCTGATGATCGAGAGAAATTGAAAGTGAAACTAGCTGTTTGCTCCACTGACAAATATGCTGGGAGGCAGGGTTTTTTTCTTGTGCTAATCAGGCTGTTTGCTGTTTGCTCCAAGGAGGTAAGTCAACAACTATAAATGCCTATAGAATGTTCAAATTATTAGACTTATTTTTTTAAAGACTGTTTTGTTATTGTTCTAGACAACATAACAAAATGAAGAAGCTTTTTAAAATAAGTGCTTGATCTGAAGAGGCCCAGTGCTATTGTTTTAAAAAGTGCTATTCTTTTAAATAGCAGAGAATAACTATACTTCCAGAAAGCACATTTTACTAGCATCTGTACGAGTATAGTCTGAAATATAACACTACAAACAGTGTATATTTTCTGTACTGTTTGTTGCAAGGAGGCAAATTGCTGGGAGGCAGAGGCAGATATTTTCCCCTTCTTTTCCTCCCCAAAATCTAGGTGCATCTTATACTCCAGAGCATCTTATACTCCGAAAAATACAGTAATGTTGCTGAAGGTGGGCATTGCCAGTGTTACCCTCCTGGTTTGAGATGATTGCCATTTGTTCCCCTCTTCCCAACACTCCTGTATCAAGATGTCGATGGAGTTTTCAATCATCCAAGTCATAGGGTTTTTTTCCCCTTCAAGACATTTCACTTCTCATCTGCTTCCTGCCTATCTCCTGTCCACAACACAGTTCTTTTCTGCAGTGTGAAGACATTTCCACACCCAATTTCAGGTGATTCTAAGGGTACGAATGACACCCCCCCTCCCCAAGCAGCCTCAATGGCTCTCGGGGAGCTAATCCCCGACCTTCAGAGTGCTAACAACTGGATGATTGCAAAGAACAGAATTCCTTCCATTCTTCACATTCAGACAGAACCGAAGAAGCTTCTTAGATGAAGAGTGAAATGTTTTCAAGGAGGAAAAAACAACGACAAAAGAAAGTTGCTTGTTTGGAACAGCCACACAATCAGGAGGTTGTGGGTTCGATCCTAGGTAGAGGTCCCTTCCTACTCTGTTAATCTGTTACTTCTGTCAAGACCAACAAATAAATGCATTTGTCAGGGTTCCAAATAGCATCCAATATGAAATAAGAATCCAAGGCAAAATGTTCCTCAAAATTCCAATTTATTAAAGGAGCCATGTTGGCACATCTGGGAAAACCTGAAACTGAAAGCTTCCCGATTTCCCCACCCAGTTGAAAGTTCAAAATCCTGCCCCAACACCCACAAGTCCATCACATGGTCCAATCTCCCACTGCCACGAAGACAGATTCCACCCATCCAGATTTGGCCAGGTGCAGAGACAAAGATGACCTTGAGCTTCTAAGAAGAATGTTATTATGGCTACATATCACCCGATTCCGTATCATCCCCCCTCCCATTTTCCCACGGTTTTGAAGCATGGCGGGCCTGAAGTCCAGAAAGAAAAGATGGCTTGCAGCCATGACACCATTCTTAGGACTGGAACTCATTGAGATGAAAATGCTGAGAAGTGTCCCTTGGGAGCCAAGATGGTGGTCGACGCTACTCAAACATTTGAGATAGCGGAGAGTGGGAGAAATCTAACAGCCCATTATGGGACTCCTCCACCATATTGAGACCAGGGTTGTGTGTTTTTTTAACAACAACACACAACCAAGCTGATTCTGTAAATTTTCCAAGGGGGGGGGAAGGAGGAGGAAGAGGACAAGGATGGTCGTCATGGCAACAAATGCCATGTGAAATTGAAAGCTTGTGAGATTCACCAACTCCGGCAGCATCTTATAGATGGGAAGATGAAAGCAATAAAGCCAACGAGACAGTTAGTTGGGGGGTGGAGGGGGAAGAGATTGGGTCCCTGGTGGGATTTTCCCTGTGTATTTTCCCAGGGAAAAAATGGATAGGGTGGTCTCACAAAGTCATAGCCCTCCTAAGCATATCCATGCTCTACGACATCTATTGGCAATGTCTGTTTTACTCTCTAAATTTTCATGGGGGTCTAAGCCAGGGGTGGGCTACTGGGTGTTTCCAGGGCTTCGGGAGAAGCTCTAGCTAAGATTCTGTGTAGTTCGGAGAATCCCTAAATTCCACCTCTGGCTGGCCCGCCCCGCCCACACCACCCCTCCCCTCCCAGGAGTCCCCAAGTGGCCTGTTTTGGATGCAGGTAAGTGCAGGGCGTGCATGGAGGCTACCGGGAGTTCCAGTAGACCTCTGGAGCCCGGGGAGGGCAAAAACACTCCCCACCCCCAGCCATGGTGCAGGAGGCCAACTAGGCCATGCCCACCATGGCCACGCCAACCCAGCAACCAGGCAGAGAACCCCTTGCTAAAATTTTTGAAGCCCACCCCTGGACCTAACCCTAACCCTAAGTGGATTTGACTCCCCAGTGGGATGTTTCCCATATTTTTTCCCAGGAAACATAGATAAGGTGTCTCGAAAACTCAGAAGATGTCTCGAAAACTAAGTGGATTTCCCCTAACACACACACACACCCGGATTTTTCCCAAGTATTTTCTCAGGAAATGTAAACAGGGCGGGATCGAAGACTCAAACTCAAAAGGGCACAGGTAAAAACAGTGTTCGGTGGACGAGCCTTTAAGAATCGCAATGTTGGCGATAATCCTGTGACTTTAGACTGAAGAGATTTCAGAAACTCTGCATGCAGGTTTTGTGAGAAAGGAGGCTGCTTCACATACACCTTTGTTAGAATACCTGGATGTGGAATTTGCATGAAGAGTATCTATTTCATCTAAAGTCCCAAGATATCTTTTCTCTCCCTTTCCTTTCCCTCACATCCTTTCCTTTCTCCTTTCCTTTCCCCCTTCTGTCTCTTTGTCCTCTTCCTTTCCTTTTCTCCTCTCCCTTTCCTTTCCTTTCCCCCTTCTTTCTCCTTCTCCCCTTCCTTTCCTTTCCTTTCCCTGTTCATTCCCCTTCTTCCCTTCCTTTCCTTTCCTTTCCTTTCCTCTTCTCCCTTTCCTTTTCTTTCCCTTCTTTCTCCTCCTCCCCTTCCTTTCCTTTCCTGTCTCCATTCTTTCTCCTTCTCCCCTTCCTTTCCTCTTCTCCCTTTTCCTTTCCTTTCTCCATTCTTTCTCCTTCTCCTCTTCCTTTCCTCTTCTCCCTTTCCTTTCCTCCCCCCTTCCTTTCCTTTCTTTTCCCCTCCTTTCTCCTTCTCCTCTTCCTTTCCTCTTCTCCCTTCATTTCCTTTCCCCTTCTTTCTCCTTCTCCCCTTCCTTTCCTTTCCTTTTCCCTTCTTTCTCCTTCTCCCTTTCCTTTCCTCTTCTCCCTTTCCTTTCTCCCTTCTTTCTCCTCCTCCCCTTCATTTCCTTTCCCCTTCTTTCTCCTTCTCCCCTTTCTTTCTTTTCTTCCTCTCCCTTTCCTTTCCTCCTTCTTTCTCCTTCTCCCCTTTCTTTCCTTTCCTCTTCCCTCCCCTACTCCTCCTCCCTTCCCCTAGCAAACCTTGATTGTAAGCATCAGCACAAGTTTTTTAAAAACTATATCAAAAATGAATGTTTACCCCCTATAAGTCTTCCAGGGGGAAGGGAAGGGAACTCTAATAAAGCATAATTCTGCTTTATCTGAACCGGGTTTATTTAAGCTCCATTGATTTTAATTAGAGATTTAAGCAGGTGCTTAACTTTGGCTGGATTTTGTGCCTGAATTTCAGCAATTAGGAGACATTGGGATTATTTCTAATGATGAGCAAACTCCATGTGGCTCAGGATGTGATTAGGAACATCATTATTAAATACTTGGAGGGAAAGTCTGCAGAAGTGACGAGGAAGAACCAAATGCATCACTTAAGCCAAGGTGCAAAGGGCACCCATGTTTTTTTTCTGGAGCATGGCAAATAAAAAGACGATTAGGGGACTGGAGGCTAAAACATATGAAGAACGGTTGCAGGAACTGGGTATGTCTAGTTTGATGCAAAGGACCAGGGGAGACATGATAGCAACCTTCCAATATCTCAGGGGCTGCCCCAAAAAGAGGGAGTCAAGCTATTCCCCAAAGCACCTGAGGGTAGAACAAGAAACAATGGGTGGAAAACTAACCAAGGAGAAAAGTAACTTAGAACTAAGTGAGAACAATAGCAATAGCAATAGCAATAGCAATAGCAGTAGACTTATATACCGCTTCATAGGCCTTTCAGGCCTCTCTAAGCGGTTTACAGAGAGTCAGCATATTGCCCCCAACAATCTGGGTCCTCATTTTACCCACCTCGGAAGGATGGAAGGCTGAGTCAACCCTGAGCCGGTGAGATTTGAACCGCTGACCTGCTGATCTAGCAGTAGCCTGCAGTGCTGCATTTAACCACTGCGCCACCTTGGCTCTTGGCAATAAATCAGTGGAATGGTTCACCTCCTAAAGTTGTGAGTGCTCCATCACTGGAGGCGCTCAAAAAGAAACTGGACAACTGTTCTGAAAGGGCTGGAAAAGGGGGTTGGACTAGAAGACCTCCAAGGTCCCTTCCAACTCTATTCTATTCTATTCCATTCTATCCTATCCTATCCCATCCCATCCCATCCTATCCTATTTGTTATAGGGTTTCCTGCTGAAACAGGGGGTTGGACTAGAAGACCTCCAAGGTCCTTTCCAACTATTCTATTCTATTCTATTCTACTCTACTCTACTCTACTCTACTCTACTCTACTCTACTCTACTTTCTACATTCTTCTCTTCCTTTCCCTTCCCTTCCATTTTATCCCTTATTCTATTCTATTCTATTCTATTCTATTCTATCCCATCCCATCCCATCCCATCCCATCCTATCCTATTTGTTATAGGCTTTCGTGCTGGAACAGGGGGTTGGACTAGAAGACCTCCAAGGTCCCTTCCAACTATTCTATTCTATTCTACTCTACATTCTACATTCTTCTCTTCTCTTCCCTTCACTTCCATTTTATTCCCTATTCTATTCTATTCCATTCCATTCCATCCCATCCCATCCCAACCCATCCCATCCTATCCTATCCTATCCTATCCTATCCTATCCTATTTGTTACAGGGTTTCCTGCTGGAACAGGGGGTTGGACTAGAAGACCTCCAAGGTCCCTTCCAGCTCTGTTATTCTCTTAAACAACCCACCAGTGAATTGCCTGTGACAATAAACCTGCAGTGGTAAAAAAAAAAGTCATTTCCCCTTTCATCACGCCAAGAATTGGTCTGTCTAATGTAGATCTGGTAAGCAATGGAGGAGGCTGGGAGCCTTCCTTAAATTCAGGTTTTTTGTTTGTTGTTTTTTTAAAGCAGTTCAAGAGAAAAGGGGGGCAATAAAAGGAAGTCAGCAGGTTAAAAACAGTTTGGAGTTTTGCCTCTTCTCCTGCCCCTTAAAACAAGTAAACACCTGCGTGGAGCAATCTCTAGTGGGTTACACAAAAGATTTAATGGGTTTTCTGCCTCAAAACTATTTTCGAAACACCTTTGCCTGGCCTTCTGCTGAAATCCAGCGTGGGTGGAGAAGGCGCTCAGACAAGAGGTCAAGAATTGGTGATTTCCTCCGTGGCTGAGGCAGCTTGGCACTCTGGCTAGCAATGACTCCTCTATGCTTCTCCCAGAATGCCCCTGGGCAGGAGAATGTGTGAATGGCGTCCTGGGTAAAAAACACGTGACCATCCACAAAGAGAGATGGGACATGGGACATCACAGGAAAGGATGTTCTATCTTTAAGGACCAGGTTGTTGTGGCCCGCCAGCAGCCAGCAGAGCTGGCAACAGATTTGGACAGTGAGGAGGTTGGGGAGGAGCATGGGCCAGTCCTGGAGGCTGGGGAAGGCTCGGACGAGGGCTCTGCGTCAGACGCAGAGATGGGGCTGAGGCCGTCTGGCAGTTCTCAGCTGCCTTCGGAGCTAGACAGCAATGAGGCAGAGGAACAGATGGAGCCTGTTCCCAGTGTGCGCATGTGCAGAGCTGCCAGAAAAAAAGAACAGCTCAGAAATCAGAGTTGACTTGGGAGTAAAGCCACAGATGAATGGTGAAAGGCAGAGTCGATACAGTTGGTTCCAACCGCGTTGCAGGAGTTACCACAACGTGATTGTCCACAGTCACGAACTGCTTCCGGGACTCCGGCTCCAGATTTTGCCTGGAGGTTGACTCCTGAAGCCTTTTCCAGGAGTGGATGCAGCGACAAGGCAGTGGAGGTTTGTAACCGGAGTTTCCCTTCTCCTAGAAGATGGTTCTGCCGCTGGATCTGCCGTTGGGGCATAGAGCCCTCTTCTGCCTTCAAACCTGTTGAACGTCTTCTCCCATAACCCTGGGAAGGGGCCCTTATGAGGTGCTCCCAGCCGAGCCAGCTGGACCAAGGTTTTTTAAGGAGGTGTTACTCCTCCATCACTCACCCTTTGTCCTGGCTTGTGACAGGAAGTGCCTGGCTTCCCAAACATTGGGCCCAGGATGGCGGGTTTATACTGTATTATATTAACACACTCTGATGCTAAGGAGTTAAGACATTCTACTTCCTCTTCCCACCTGAAAGGAACTCTGTTCCAACTGCCAGTTGCCTTCTATGGGCGTTGCCAGCATGTGATTCATCCAGCCTGCCCGATCACATGGTTTCATAGTGAAGCATGGGTATCCAGCTAGTATGTATAAAAATGGATATAAAAGTTCTCACAGCCCGCAGGAAAATAATCAATTCTTTGACAAAATAACTGGGACCTAATGTGTTTGTGTGTGATTGCTGCTGTTGTTTCCTCTTCTAACTCACAACCTGACAGCTTGCTAGATAATCTAGCTAATGTCTTCCCTTGCAAGGTTTTTTTTTTAACTCTTCCTTTGTGCAAATGAAATATAATTATGTGGCACAGCGATGTGACATACGCTACCGCCGTTGCGGGAAATGTATAGTTTCGTAGATCTTGTAAGCATCCAATGGTGGGGGAGGGGAGGGAAAGGGGGCTCATCCCATCATCATTTTCTCCTGGCATCTGTGCCCCCTCGCATCAGGCACAATGACCAAAGCACCGTGGTTTCATTAAGAGATGCCATCTCTTCTTTAATGGAGCTTAAGCTGCCAAGATTACCTTACCTGAATATACTTGGGAGCTGTCGTGCAGCACGACGAAGAAGCACAGCTATTACAACACCGGAGCCTCCATTCTTTCTCCCGTGAAAAGGCACTTCGCATTGAAAACACTTCAGATCTAATAACAGAAAATTATCTTGATGCAGCCTTGTCGGGTGGGAAGGAGGTGGGAGGAAAGTGGGGGAGAATTGCGATGGGTTTTTAAGGAAAGGAGGAAAAGGGGGAGGCTGGGAGAAGGTTCGGCTTCCCCACACCCTCCAACACAACCCATCTCTTCTGGAGGAAATTGAAAAGGAATGGGGAGATGTCAATGGGTGAACGAGAATGGAGAATCGAAAGGAAAGGGAAGAAGGTGTTTTGAAAGCGGTTTTGGGATCTCGGAGGAGATAAATTTTTTTTCCTCCCCCAAGCAATTGAAAAGCTTCTTCAGATGGCACTTCTGAAAGCTGAAGAGTGGCCTTTTGAAGGTGGACTTTATAAAAACATTCCCTGATTTCTCTCGGGGAGAGAAATGTTCTTGCCTGATTGGCAAGAGGGTGTTCTGACCGAGGCTTCCCGAGAACATGAACCAAACTCCTGGTCCCGAGAAAAACCAGTTTTATTAATTGACTGTGAATTCTGCTCATTCACATCCAGCAAAGTCTTTCAAGGGAGGATTTATGGTCACAGACCTTCTCTGGCTTGGAGAGCTGCCAGGCCGATATCTGCAAAACTTGGCACAGAGCCTCGGAGAGTTACGAACAAATGAAGCGAACTAATTGTCTCCTGCAAACTCCACTCCCCTTTTGCTCCTCTTTTATTTCCTCTGGGAGGGGCCATTCATCGTCCACCTGTTGCCTTCCTCCCAAGTCGACCCCTGTTCTTTAGCTGTTCCCTTCTCCTGGCAGCTCTGTGCAGGCGCACACTGGGAACAGGCTCCAGCTGTTCTTCTGCCTCACTGATCTCCGACTCCAAAGGCAGCTGATAACTGTCAGATGGCTCTGGCCCCCTCTCTGCCTCCGACACAGAGCCCTCATCAGAGCCTTCCCCAGACTTCAGGACTGGCCCATGCTCCTCCCCAACCTCCTCATTGTACGAATCTGCCGCCAGCTCTGCTGGCAGGCTGCAACAGGAGCCTGTCCATTTTCGAGTTAGAATTTGAAAAATATTAACCATTTTGAATGTCGCTTCCCCGAAGAGATGTTCCATCTGCTAATGCATGGCCCCTTTGTTGACAAACTACCTTTGGGCAGATGAAATAAGGTTTTTTTTTCTAAATAATCCATCACATTATAAGCCCTTTCCTGCATATGCTTCTTATTCTAGATTGTTTATGCAGTTGTTTTTAGCGAGTTGTCAACTCGAAGCATTTCTGCTCCCCGAAGATGGAATCTCAGGGTAAATCTAATGCAAGCCTGCAACCCCAAGAGGTATATTGTTAATTCCAAAGCTGTCCCTTCCATACAAATCACAGTGATGAGTACTTGCGAGTCAACGGAACTTAAGAGTTGGAAAAATGGAGGGAAAAAATAACTCTCTTTTGCTAGCAGAGGTGGATCATTCTGCCTGGGTAATACAGAAAGGGCATGAAAACCCCCATTCTAGACAATTCTAAACAATTATTCTTTCAGAAGGGAGGCTCAGGGGCTAAGACACTCAGCTTGTTGATCAGAAAGGTTGGCAGTTTGGCAGTTCGAATCCCTAACGCTGTGTAATGGAGTGAGCTCCCATGACTTTTCCCAGCTTCTGCCAACCAGCAGTTTGAAAGCACGTCAAAAATGCAAGTAGAAAAATAGGAACAACCTTTGGTGGGAAAGGGACAGCGTTCCGTACACTTTTGGTGTTGAATCATGCCGGCTACATGACCACGGAGACGTCTTCGGACAGTGCTGGCTCTTTGGCTTTGAAACGGAGATGAGCTCCGCCCCCTAGAGTCGGGAACGACTAGCACACATGTTCGAGGGGAACCTTCACCTTATTCTTTCAGACTATTTTTTGCCTAAAATCCTGATGGGTTCGGATGGAACTTCTGACCCACATCATGAGCTCTTGGGGTAGGAACACTTGTTCCCACCTATCAGGAGAAAAGTCGAGGTGAAATTGGGTTTGCTGGAGGCGGGAGGGGGGAGACAGCAACTCTTTGAGGTTGCTTCATTAGTTGGGAAGCGTTTGCATGTCCAGAGCTGAATGAATGACCTATGGTTGCACTGTCCTACAGCAGTACTTGTTTCTCCTTGGTTGAGGCAGAAGGAGGCAGGGGATTTCAATTCGAATTTCAATTCCGAATAGAATTGGAAGGGACCTTGTAGGTCATCCAGTCCAACCAGGGGTGGGTTTCTGCCAGCATTCAGCGCCCCCCCAAATTTTGCTGATGATGTTACCTACTTTGGGTACTGAAATATCTGCAAGAAAACTATCTATCTATCTATCTATCTATCCATCCATCCATCCATCCATCCATCCATCCATCCATCCATCCATCCATCTATCTTATCTATCTATCCTATCTATCTATCCTTCCATCCATCCAACTATCTATCTATCACTTCTCTATCTATCTTTCTATCTTTCTATCTATCTATATCTATCTATCTATCTATCTATCTATCTATCTATCTATCTATCTATATCTATCTATCTATCTATCTATCTATCTATCTATCACCTATCTATCTATCTATCTATCCTATCATCTATCTATCTATCTATCTATCTATCTATCTATCTATCTATCTATCTATCTATCTATCTATGTCTGTCTGTCTATCATCTATCTATCTGTCTGTCTGTCTGTCTGTCTGTCTCAATCCATCTCTCTCTTTGTGTGTGTGTGTCTCTCTCTCTATCGATCATCTCCATCCATTCCCACCTTCTCTCTATCTATCTCCATCCATTATCTCGCTCTCCATCCATATCTATTTATCTATTTATCTATTTATCTATTTATCTATTTATCTATTTATCTATTTATCTATTTATCTATTTATCTATTTATCTATTTATCTATTTATCTATTTATCTATTTATCTATTTATCTATTTATCTATTTATCTATTTATCTATATCTATCTATCTATCTATCTATCTATCTATCTATCTATCTATCTATCTATCTATCTATCTATCTATCTACCTACCTACCTACCTACCTACCTACCTACCTATCTACCTACCTACCTACCTACCTACCTACCTAAGAGTTGAAACAATGCTACAAATTATGCACGCACATCCCTTTGCAGAAACATGTAGAAATTAAAGAGACTGAATAATGGGGAAATCCTACTGCCTCAGTTCCACCTTGATAACCTTAATTAAGCCAAGATAAGCCAATCTGAATACACGTTTCTGCAGGATCTCAGTTGGATTTTTAGTATGTGGAGATCCAGAAGGTGAGAACAAATAATCCATAAATCAAAACAACGCAGAGCCTCTCTTGAACTGTTCTTTTTTTTTTTTTTTTTTGACACGGTTCTTTCACTCCAATGTGACTTTTATCTGTCATTCCACTATTATAAATTAAATATTCCACGCCACCTCGATAGGGAAGAACCTGAGATTTATTATCTCCCGGAGATCCATCAAGAGCGGGAGTCCTCCGAACCGCGAGATGGATTAACCTTGTTCTAATGAAGGAGGGGTGGTCTTTTAAATAGGGGCTGACCCCTCATACGACCTCCCCCCCCGGTTTGAAGAAAGCCCATGGCATCTTCTGCCCACCCAAGGGTTGGAAAGGGGGCCAGCTTTGTTGAAAGGCACCTAATTTTTTAAGAACTATAATTGGTGACAGTCGCCGAGTTGGTGAAGTCTGAAGGGAAACGAGACCCAGGCCTGCTGTGGCTTTTCATAGCGGTGTGGTAATGCCTTTGCAAACATCTGCAAGGCTCTGAGGGTTATCCTTTATTCTATTATATGTCTTGGTCCCTGGAGTTTTTTTTGGGGGGGAGGGTAGAGAAATGACTCCCTGTAGGGCACCCCCTGCCCTCTACCGCTCCATAGCCCTTCTGTCAGTCTTGCTTGCCAACAAATGTTCTCTCTGTTTATCTCATAATGGCCATTAGGCCGTCATTGGAATAAGACAGATGGAGTCATTTGGACTCCGAAACCTGCTTTGTCTCTCTCTCTCTCTCTATGCCATGACATACCAAGGGAAGAAGGCATGGGGTGGGTGGGGGAGAGAGATATCACAGGAATGGGATTATCCTTCATAATTCACCATATAGGCGCGGAATGGTGGACCTATAGCACAGGGGGCACGCCGAGCCATTTCGAGGCATTGCCCTGTCAGCTCCAGCGCGCATGCTGATTTTCGGCCTTGGTTTTTGGCCGTTTTCAACCTCCCCAAGAAAGCCTCTGGAGCCTAGGGAGGGCGAAAAACGGACCTACCGGGCCCACCGGAAGTCAGAAAGTGAGCCGCTTCCAGGGGGGCCTCTGGGGGTCTGGGGAAGGCCATTTTCACCCTCCCCAGGCTCCAAGAAAGCCTCTGGAGCCTGGGAAGGGTGAAAAACAGACCTACTGGGCCCACTGGAAGTCGGAAAATGGGCCGTTTCTGGAGGGGGCTTCCGGGGAGAGTGGGGGAGGCCATTTTTGCCCTCCACAGGCTCCAAGGAAGCCATGTGCACTTGCGCGGGACAGTGGGGTGGGGGGGAGGTCATCCACGTATTGACAGGGGTCACAGCATATAAATTATAGGGGTGGGCATGCGAGCACACGCAATAGAGGGCATGCGTGTGCTTTCTATGATGATGGTTCGCCATCGCTGATATAGGCCTTCCCTGCAGAGCTTACCCAGCCTCAAGCCAATTAAATATGGCCTGGAGGGAAATCTGCCTTGAGCAACCAATTAAGGAAAAGCCCAAGTGATCTTAGGTAGAAACATCACCAGAGGTTCAGAGTCCCTTGATGTTCCTCACTGTGATCGGAGTCTCAGAGGAAGGTTAAAAACAAGGAGAAATCTGCACGACGCTTCTACAATGCTACCAATTCCAATATTTGAAGGGCTGTCGCAAGCTATTCTACCACATCTATTCGTCTCCGCCTCTGGCCTCTTATTCCCAGAGCTGGAGTGGGGGTTTGCTAGCAGTGCTGGCTCTTTCTTCCCAAGGACCGGCCCATAGATTTCCACTGCTGTCCTCTCCTCTGCCTTCTATGCACCGGCGTGTCAGGCACTGCACCCAGCTGTACCTCCTCTTCCTCATCAGCCACCTCCAGATGTGAGGGGCTGTTGACTCTCCATCTGAGGGCTGATGGTTGGCCCAGGCTCTGCCTCTCTCTCTCCCTCTCTGCCAGCCCCATTCCTTCTCCGCCCCTCGGAGGTCTCAGGTTGCCTTGATGCTGATCCTGACTCCCACGCCCCCTCCTCTGATTCAGCTGCTGAAGGGTCTGGCAGCCGACAGGATTCTTATCCTTATTAATGGATTCTTTGCTTTGACAACCTAATAACCTTTGTTTGGGTCCTGCTCTGACCCAGGCTTCCTTAGAAAGCAAGAAGCAAAGTCTTGGTCCCTGCAAAACCTCTTTTATTGACATGACTGCCAATTCCTTTCATCCACAGTCCGCGAGGCTTAGCAAACAGTCTTTCAGAGGAATATTTATCCCCACGCACCTTATCTCGTTTGGAGCGCTGCCATAACTAGTTTCCGAATGCAAGGCGAGGGAAAACGTGGCACAGAGTGTCTTATAGTCACACATAGAACTTTCTACTCTTGAAATGATCAAATAAATGAATTGTTTCCTGCAAAAGCCCCCTCCCCATTTGTTTCTCTTTTGTTTCCTACGGGAGGGGCCATTCACGGTCCACCTGTGGCTTTACTCCCAAGTCGGCCCTGCTTTCCTAGTTGTTCTTGTCTTCCGGCAACCCTGTGCATGGGCATACTGGGAACAGGCTCCAGCTGTTCTTCTGCCTCACTACTATCTAGCTCCCTCTCTACCTCCGATGCAGAACCCTCGTCCGAGCCTTCCCCAGACTCCAGGACTGGCCCATGATCCTCCCTGGCCTCCTCACCGTTCGACTCTGCTGCCAGCTCTGCTGGCTGCCGGCGCACCACAACAGGTCCAACTCAATCCCCATGATTAGAAATCCTTAGTTTCAGAAGTGATCCTTTGACATCCCTTTGACAACTTTCATTTTGCTGTCAACCGCCACGGCCCTTCAATGTTTGCTTGCTCCTTATTACACTGGCTGGACTCCTGCCCTGTCACTTATTAGATGTTCTGTTTCCCACTCTGTGATTAAAATAATGAGGTTGAGTGTCAGCAAGTGGCACAAACCTTTGCGGGAAGGGCGATGATCGGAATTATTTCCTTCATGTTCACTTGCGCTCTATTAACGCGGGAGAAAGTCGGGAGACCTCTCCTTCAATTACAATGTCTTCTGCATCTCACAGATGGTAATTGTCTTTTTAGCGTTTGGAGGTTTTTTTTTCTCTCCGCTCCTCCTCCCAACCTCCATCTCCTTCTCAACTAATGCCAGGCTAAAATCAATCTGGACAGAAGAGAAAGAGATAGGAGGGAATACAAGAGAGGGGGGAGCTATTCAAAAACCGTTTCAAAGACTGTCCTTCAAATAAGAGGCAGAAAACTACTGGGATAAAGTCAGATTTGGGAGACATGGTGACGACCATTCCCGTTCTGTCCTAGGCTTCCCCAAAAGGCACGAAGCAGATTCCTGGTCCCGACACAACCCCATTTTATTAAACAAATGTGAATTCCTCTCTTTCACATTCAGCAAAGGTCTGGCAAACAGTCTTTCAAAGGAGTATTTATGACCACAGACCTCAACTAGCTTGGAAAGCTGCCATATAAATATTTTCAAATTTTATTTATTTATTTATTTATTTATTTATTTATTTATTTATTTATTTATTTATTTATTTATTTATTTATTTATTTATTAGACTTATATACCGCTTCATAGGGCTTTCAGCCCTCTCTAAGCGGTTTACAATTTTTTTAGCAAATTGAGTCAGCAACTTGCCCCCATAGTCCGAGTCCTCAAATGAGGTGCTGTGCAAGGAAAGACTGGGCTCAGAGTCTCTGAGATTCACGGACAGATCTTCACACTCCTGCAACGAACGAACAAACAAATTGCCCACTCCCCTTTCGCGCCTCTTTTATTTCCTCTGGGAGGGGCTATCCACCATCCACCTGTGGTTCCTGTGGAGCCTGTTCCCAGTGTGTGCATGCGCAGAGCTGCCAGAAGAATAGAACAGCGGAGAAATCAGGGTCAACTTGGGAATAAAGCCACAGGTGGAAGGTGAATGGCCTCTCCCAGAGGAAATAAAAGAGGAGCGAAAGGGGAGTGGACTTTTGCAGGAAACAATTTGTTCGTTCAGTCGTTAGATTCATCTCAGGAGTGTGAATATCTGTCCGTGAATCTCAGAGACTCTGTGCCCAGTCTTTCCTTGCACAGCCCCTCATTTGGGAAATATTTACATGGCAGCTTTCCAAGCTACATAAGGTCTGTGGTCACAAATACTCCTTTGAAAGACTGCTTGCCAGGCCTTGGCTGAGTGTCAATGAGAGGAATTCACATTTGTTTAATAAAAGAGATTGGGAGTAAAGCTACACCTTGGAGGTGATTGGCCCTTCCCATAAGAAATAAAAGAGGAGCGAAAGGGGAGGGGGCTTTTGCAGGAAACAATGTGTTCTTTCGGTCGTTTCAGGAGTGTGAAGATCTGTCCGTGAATCTCAGAGACTCTGTGCCCAGCCTTTCCTCGCACAGCCCCTCATTTGGAAAAATATTTACATGGCCGCTTTCCAAGATAAATAAATGTCCCTGTGGATCTGAAATCCATAAATTCCCAAATGGATCAGATTTTTTTTTCTTTTCAAAAATCCCCGGAGAGTTTTGTTTATGCAATCTGAGCTGATCCAAATTGGAAGGAAGAGTTGGCTTGCAGCCTTGAATGGGGGGTGTCAGATTTGATCCGACGTTCCCTTTGCTCCCCTGTAATTAAGATTTGTGCTCTGAGATGGCAACCGAGAACGCCTAAACCAATCTTCTCCAAGCCGATGCCCTTTGTGTTGTGTGTGTAGGCACGCACATACATGGAGAGACTTCAACACCCTCTTTTAACTCTCTCGCTCCCTCCCTCCCCCTCCTCTCTCTCTCCTTCTCCCTCTGCCACCTACATTTAAATGGCTCCTTTTAGCACATATGCCACCCTCCCTCCCTTCCTCTGTGGGTAAATTTCAAAGCAGATTTTATCTCCTGATATGCCCTGCATAAATATATTTGTATTCATCAAAGCAACACAGCTCAGCTGAGAATCACACTGCCCCGAGAAACCAAGTGGATAACAAATAGGTCTGATCTTTCCTGGAGGAGACACAGATGAGATCAGGTCACGCCAGAATGTGTAAATACCGAAGTCTCCCGGAGCCTTCCTAATTATGACTAACCGAAGTTTAGGAAGGGAGGGTGGGGGAGGACGGGGGGAAGGACAGGGAAAGCACTGGACTTTAGGCTGATGGATGGATTGCGTGCCTCAATTTCTCTGGGGGAAAAGTGCTACCAGCTGCTCCTGTTCTGCTCTCAAGGTGTTTGGGCTGGGGGTGAAATGCTACCAGTTTAGGTCGGTTCGGCCGAACCGGTAGTAAAAATAAAATGCTTTAAAAGGTTTTTTAAAAGTTCCCACGATCAGCTGTGCAACAATCAGCTGCGTTGCGCAATGCGAGAACTTTTTTTTTATCTTTTCTTAAGATTTTTTTTAAACTACCGAGCAGCTGTGTGACATTTTGTGTGAAGTCCAGCTGCTTTTACATTGTGTGTGAGTCAGTTGGGCAGCCATGCCCACCCAGTCACATGACCACCAAGCCACACCCACTCAGTCATATGACACCCCATCAAGCCACTCCCATCAAGCCACACCCACAGAACTGGTAGGCTTGAAAAGGGCTTTCATTTGAACCTGGCTGAAGTCGTTTTGGAGGCTTCAGGATTTCCACATAGCAGTAAGAGGGGAGAAATAGTTAGATGGGCTTTTGTAGCCCAAACAATAAAGTTTTCCTGTGGGAACCAAGGACATTCTCACAGGTGGCTGGCCAGAGGAGGAGCCGGTAACCCAGCAACTAGCCAGTACCCGGATTGGACACAGTGACAATGACCTGGGGGGAAGGACGAAACTTTTACTTTTAATTAAATGAAAACCATGAAAAATCTCAGAGTTGGCTTTCACCAGTTTGTGCGAATATTATGTGTCCAACAAACTATTCTTTGAAGAGCTCAAGTTCCTCAGAGTTTGTTTTATATGGGTGCATTACTTGGAACGCTGAACAGTTGCCTAATTTAACTTTCTTTGGCCTTGAAGGGATGATCAAAGAAAGAATCATAGAATAACAGCATTAGAAGGGACCTTGGAGGTCTTCTAATCCAACCTGATGCTCTTGAAGAAGAAGGAGTCAAGCTATTCTTCAAAGCATCTGAAGGCAAGAGAAGAAGCAATGGAAGGAAACTCATCAAGGAGAGAAGCAACCTGGAATTAAGGAGAAACTTCCTAACAGTGAGGACAATCAACCAGTGGAACAACTGGCCTCCCGAAGTTATGGGTGCTCCATCACTGGAGGTTTTTAAGAAGAGATTGGACCACTTCATCTGTCTGAAGTGGTATAGGATCTCCTGCTAGAGCAGGGGGTTGGACTAGAAGGCCTCCGAGGTCCCTTCCAACACTGTTATTCTATTACTCTATTATTTTTCTATGATCGCATGTACCCATCTCTTCAAGCCCAAAGAAAGTCTGGAATGGTATAGGACTAGAAGACCTCCAAAGGTCTCTTCCAACTCTGTTATTCCATGTTCTATCTGGACACACCCAAAATGGCCCCTTCTCCTCTTTCATAATTAGAGCCACTCCTAATACAAAGGAGCCAGAGGTGGCATTCAGCAGGTTCTGACCAGTTCTGGAGAATCGGTAGTGGAAATTTTGAGTAGTTTGGAGAACCAGTAAATACCACCTCTGGCTGGCCATGCCCCCATCTATTCTATGCCTCCCAAGTCCCAGCTGATCAGGAGAGAATGGGGATTTTGCAGTATCCTTCCCCTGCCACGCCCACCAAGCCACACCATGCCCACCAAGCCATGCCTACAGAACAGGTAGTAAAAAAAAATGAACCCCACCATTGAAATGTGCTTCCCAAGCCAAGTTGATTTGGTCTGAGTGCTAAAGAGTTTGCAATCTCTACCCCAGGAATGGCTCGCCCTTCTCTCCGTAGCTCCAGTAAATTATGTGCTGCCTCAATAATATGGGGAACAGCAAAGATTAATAAGGCACATGACAAGTTTGGCAACTCAAGCGAAACGAGAGCATCTGTCACCAAGGGGCGAATAGCCAACTTTTTGCCTCCCAAGGGAATGACAATTGAATCGCAAGTTTGCCAAGGTATACATTGGAAAGAGGGAGCAAAAAAATAAAATAAAATAAAATAAAAGTACACATCCCTCTGAATGTTCTTGCCAAATGCAATCTGCTCCAAAGAAAGAGATTACAAATTAAAACCACACCGAGCCAAACGTATCACTTGAATACAATGTCTCTCCCCCCCTTCCCCCCTCCCCTCCCAACTTTCTTGCATGGAGCAAAGGGGAACCGTTTTAACGAGGCATCTGTAGGAATGTGACATTAAAAAGCAGGGAGGTTTAAAAAAGCCTTGAAAGGCATCAGGAAAAGGAGCATGCTTTTGATAGTGTTGGCTCAAGCAAAAAAATATGCAGTGCGGAACGCAGAATGTATATATGTAAAATATAACCGAGTTGGAAGGCCACGGAGCAAAACAGACTTGTTCTGACCGAGGCTTCCGAAGAGCATGAAGCAAACTCCTGGTCCCGACAAAAACCCCTTTGATTAATCTACTGTGAATTCTGCTCATTCACATCCAGCAAAGTCTTTCCAGGGAGGATTTACGGTCACAGACCTTATCTGGCTTGGAGAGCTACCAATCCTGATATCTGCAGAACTTGGCAAGGAGTCTCAGAAAGTCATGAACCAATGAAGGGAACTAATTGTCTCCTGCAAACTCCACTCCCCTTTCGCTCCTCTTTTATTTCCTCTGGGAGGGGCCATTCACCGTCCACCTGTGGCCTTCTCCCAAGTCGACCCCTGTTCTTTAGCTGTTCCCTTCCTCTGGCAGCTCTGCACATGCGCACACTGGGCACAGGCTCCATCTGTTCTTCTGCCTCACTGATGTCTGACTTTGAAGGCAGCTGATAACTGTCATATGGCCCTGTCCCCCTCTCTGCCTCTGACACAGAGCCCTCACCAGAGCCTTCCCCAGACTCCAGGACTGGCCCATCTTCCTCCCCAACCTCCTCACTGTCCGACTCTCCTGTCAGCTCCACTGTCTGCCAGTGGACCACAACAGAAAGAAGAAGAGCTGTTTGTGTAGGACCAGGTCTTATAAAGGCTTGAGTACTCTACTCGTTGGGGTGGTGAGTTCCTGTCAAAAGTTCCTTCTTGTCTCAGAGGAAAAAACGGTTAAATCTTTGAGGATTAAGGCACAGTGGGCAGTGGAAGGTGAGAGTTAGCAAAAGCAAGGCCGTCGTACTTCAAAATGAGTATTACCTGGGGTGAAACCAACCAGCCTGTCAGATAGAAGCAAGCTTATTGTTCGGTCTTCCATCCGGTTGCTTTCTACATCTCTGGACTTTGCATTCCTGTTCTGTAGTTGCTGGACCATGTGCTTGGTCTTTCGACTTCGTTATATCTTCTTTGTCTTGCCTGGCCCATGGACTTATCACCGTCAGGAGCCTGGCTGTGAAAGAGTGTTTACTTGTAAGCCTCTTTTTTGCTTTAATTTGTTGGCTGCTGCTCATCGGCCTTATGACTAAGGGATTTGTGGCTTTCTCTATATATTTGTTGGCATGTAGTGTATCTGGACATGTTCATTGCTCCGAGGCACAAGGAAGAGGGTTGGGGAAAGAATGTTAAGGTAGACCTAAGAGAGGACAATGCCTTCTTCTTCTTCTTCTTCTTCTTCTTCTTCTTCTTCTTCTTCTTCTTCTTCTTCTTCTTCTTCTTCTTCTTCTTCTCGTCCTCCTCCTCCTCTTCATTCTCCTCTTCCTCCCCCTCCCCTCCTCTTCCTCCTCCTCCTCCTCCTCCGTTGCCAGGCATCCAGGACCACCTCCCTTGTCTCCTCGTCACTACTCCAAGGCCTGACGTCATGAGCACACTCCCTTTGGCTCTCACCGCTGCTCCATGCCTCAGGAGCTTCCTGGTGGCCAACCAGCCTCTATGCGTCCTGCTCGGAGTCGGAACCCTGTCCAGGTTCCTCCACCTCTTCCAGAGCTGACTCATAAGGCCCCTCGCTGTCGGAGTCTGGTGGCAGCTCCAACGGCTCCTGCTGGGCCACAACACCGCCCATCCACACATCATCAAGATGAAGAGCGAGAGGAGGTATTCTAGGAGTTGAAGTCCACAAGTCTTAAAGCTGTCAAGTTTAACACCCCTGGGTTTTTTTTTCCCTAAAGGGTCTTGTAACTTGACAGCTTTAAGACTTGCACACTTCAATACCAGAGCTCCTGAGCCAACATTTTGGTTGCTAAACAAGAGCATTGTTAAGTGAGTTTCACCACATTTTATAAGTTGGCCATGCCCACTCAGTCACATGGCTGGCAAGCCACTCCCACCTGGTCACATGGCTGGCAAGTCACTCCCACCCGGTCACATGGCCGGCAAGCCACTCCCACAAAGCAGGCCACACCTACAGAAGAGGTTCTAAACCCACCACTGGCCTTCAATCTTTCCATGGAGGATTAAGTGAAGGATGCTGTATTTTTCTGGGTGTCACATCACATGTCCAAAACATTCTTTTTTTCACTTATGCCTACAAAAATTTAATATGTCAATAGTAGAAAATATTTGTAGCTCAAGGTCGAACTATGGGGTCCTTGGTTCTCTCTGAGCTTGGTGGGTTTCCTGCAGATATTTCATTACCCAACTAGGTAACATCATCAGGGCTAGAAGGGAATGGGGGTTTAGGGAGGTGGTGGAGGAGGAAAAGGAAGACTTTGGGGTCCTTTGTGCTCTCTAAGCTTGGTTGCTTTCTTGCAGACATTTCATTACCCAACTAGGCTACATCATCATGTATGCTCCAATTTTAAGGAGCATTTTAACATGCAGTTGCTCCTTATTTAACTTTCCCCATGAAAACTTCTAAAAGTACGTTTCTTGCAAAAGCTTGAGCTTTCAGGGTGTAGGGACTTGTGAGGGACCTGTTCCCACTCCTGATCCTTCAGCACTTTTAAGTCACCACTGAGTGTTGATTTATTTTTTATGTGTTTTGAAAGGAGACCATTGATGGGTAAAAACTGTTCCTGTCCCCATAGTTAACTTCCTGAATGAAAAACCATGTCCTGACCTGTTGGCGCCAACCTCCCCTGTGGTTTTCCACAAGACGGGAGAACCAAATCCTGGCCCTCGTCCCTTAAATTGGTCTCCTGTCCTTTGATCTGAATGACTGGTTTTCCTCCCCCCCCCCACCCGCAGCCAGCTGTGCCTTGCTCAAAAACAAAGCCATCCTTCTTCTCTTCGCATTGCTTCGGCTGTCATTTAAAGCCATCGGCCTTGTGCGTTCCTCCAGAAAGATGGACTGGCCCTGTCAGGTTCACCTGCTGTTTGTGTAAAAACAATAATTGTAAAAAAGGGAGGTTATGAACAGTTTGTCAGTTCTGGTTGCTGAGAGCAACTAGGAAGATGGGCACTTAGAGATCGCTGAAGTGCCACAGCGCCGGATTGGATTTTATTTTATTATTTTATTTTGGATTTTAGCCTTGGTGTTAGGTATTCATTTGTCAGTAGGGGGGTCTGTATTTCCGGAGGAAGCTAAACGAAACGCATTGACAACCGTTGCAGGATGTTTAGGGTTCCCCTTCAGAAGATCAATGTTCAATATTGCTCAAGAATCTTTGCAAGTCCCCAAGCAAATGCCCCAAACTTCAATCAACCTTCTTATCACTGATGAGCCGATAATCTGGCATTGCCTGGGTATTTATTTATAGGGAGAAATGTCCGGACCAAACATAATTTCTAATGTTGGATTTTCCCCCTTACCGGAGGGAACCCTCTTGTGGAGTACTGTGAAGCCGTTACCATGCAACTCCGTTGCACTGTACAGTAGAAGCCATTTTACAGCAGTACAGTAGAAGCCATTTCAAGGCACAACAGGCTGTATTGTAACAGAACACACACACACACACACACTGAGGAGTGTTAGTGGTGTCTACCCCCACAGTATTTGTTTCCAGAGAGTAAGTCATCTGTGTACTGAATTTGGTTGAAATTGCTCGAGGCATTCCAGAGTTATGCTGGAACATACACACACAAAGTCATATATATATCAACTGTTTTTGCAAGTGTGTGTAATAAGAGCAGCAACAGCACTTAGACTTATATACCGCTTCACGGTGCTTTTACAGCCTTCTCTAAGCAGTTTACAGAGTCAGCCTCTTGCCCCCCCCAAACAATCTGGGTCCTCATTTTACTGACCTCAGAAGGATGGAAGGGTGAGTCAACCTTGAGCCAGTGAGATTCGATCTTCCAACCTGCTGGCCGTCAGTGATCAGCAGTAGCCTGCAGTACCGCACTCTAACCACTGCACCACTGCAGCTCAATAAATTGTGACCTATTCCATGTTGGGCAATTTATTAAGCCACCTTTAACTGCCTTGCTCCATCATCTCAGATGACAATCCAACAGAAGATTTTTTCAAGAACCACTTGTTTTTCTTTCAAGACATTTCGCTTCTCACCCAAGAAGCTTCTTCAGCTCTGGTGTAGCTAAATGTCTACAGAGATTCTCAAGTCCTCCAGGTCATGGTTATCCCAAAGGTGGTCTTTCAAGAGGCAACTAGACTTTGTTTTCCTTTGAAGACATTTCACTTCTCATCCATGGTTCTGAACTGATGAGAAGTGGGGAAAAAACCTCCTCCTCCTCCTCCTCCTCCTCCTCCTCCTCCTCCTCCTCCTCCTCCTTCTTCTTCTTCTCCTCCTCCTCCTCCTTCTCTTCCTCCTTCTTCTTCTACTTGTACCTTCTCCTCCTTCCTCTTCCTCATATCTGTCATCATCTTCTTCTTCTCCTTCTTCTACTTCTTATTCATCTTCTCCTCCTCCTCCTTCCTCTTCCTCATATCTGTCATCTTCTTCTTCTCCTCCTCCTCCTCCTCCTCCTCCTCCTCCTCCTCCTCCTCCTCCTCCTCCTTCCCTTTGAAAAAGCATCTTTACAACAACCATGACCTGGATGACCAAGAATCTCTATAGACACTCCTAAAGATTCTTCAAAATCGCACTATGCCCCTTTCTCAAAAAAATTCTGGGAATATCAGGGTATGGATATTATGCTACAAGTTCTTGAACCAAAGGCCCATTTGTTTCTTGTCCCACCAGAACATCCCAAATCCATCGGTGGTGACAGAAGACCCACTCAAACAAATGTCTGTGGAGATTCTCAGTCATCCAGATCATGGTGGTCCCGAAGGTGTTTTTTCAAGAGACAACTGGGCGTTCCTTGTTTTTCTTCTTCAAGGAAAAACAAAGGAAGTCCAATTGCCTCTTGAAATCAAGCCCCTTTGGGACCTCCAAGCTGATATGTCTCTATGGAGAAAAGCCCCACCTATGTAGGGAGGAGATGAATATCATTGCTTTCCTCTTCTAATGAAGTTTAGCGCTTTGCTCATGTTTTTGCTAAGTGCTGCAGAAGCGTTAATTAATCAAATGTCACACTTCGCCAGCTAAGCTCTGATTCCCTGTTATGCCACCGCGGGAGCGGTGACCTGTTAATAAACCCCTTTCCTGCAGTGAGGCCTCACTCATGTGTGCCTTTTTTAAAAAAAACATTAAAAAATGTTTTTTTAAAAAAATATAATAATTCATCCCGGCCGATGAGCGTTCACTTTGGACAACCTTGAGAAAATGAGCTGTTAATTCAAGTAATGATGTTAAGGACCCTCCGGTCTTGTTCACCTTCTCTCTTGGAATATCTGGGGAATGTTTTTTCCCCCCCAGCAGATCGTTGTACAGGTGCGATGGGAATCGCACAACATGTGGAGCGAGGTCGGTGGAAGCAAAGCAGATTAATTAGTGAGCTGGTTCTGTGTGTTGCGCAGAGGCAGGATGGGCTCTACAGAATTGTCTGCTTCTTTCGGAATGTGTTGCGCCCTGCTTCCTTGGCTTATCGACAGGGGAGACATCAGGAAGAACTGTCTATGGAGATCCTCAGTCATCCAGGTCATGGTTGTCAAGAAGCAGAGGTGACGAAGCTTCTTGGATGAGAAGTGAAACGTCTCAGAAGTCCAGTTGCCCCTTGCAAAAAAAACCAAAAAAAAAAAGGCACCTTTTGGATTAGGAAGAAATCCATCTCAGAGGAAGTGGGGAACAGCCATAGAAGTGGCAGAAGGATTCATTCATTGGCATCCTTCAGTCTCCAAAGACGATGGTGTCGTGCTCTGGGAAGAGGTCAAAGCTGGTGTGTCCTCTCCAGAGCACCAGGCCTGGGGTAGATTGATATGGAGGATAGACTGTGACCCAAGCAGTAGATTCCCCCTCTCCACGTGGCTGAAATAGTCCAATGGAATGGCAGAGCCATTCAGCTGCATCGCAGGAGTCACCACAATGTGGTTGTACACAGTCACGAACTGCTTCCGGGACTCCAGATCCAGATTTTGCCTGGAGGTTGACTCCTGAAGCCTTCTCTGTATTCAGAGCTTCCCTTCTCCTAGAAGATGGTTCTGCTGCTGAATCGGCCGTTGGGGCGTAGATAGCAATAGCAATAGCAGTTAGACTTATATACCGCTTCATAGGGCTTTCAGCCCTCTCTAAGCAGTTTACAGAGTCAGCATATTGCCCCAACAATCCGGGTCCTCATTTCACCCACCTCGGAAGGATGGAAGGCTGAGTCAACCTGGAACTGGTGAGATTTGAACAACCGAACTGCAGAACTGCAGTCAGCTGAAGTAGCCTGCAGTGCTGCACTCTAACCACTGCGCCACCTCGGTTACAGAGGGGGGAATCTGCTGCTTGGGTCACAGTCTATCCTCCATATCAATCTACCCAGGCCTGGTGCTCTGGAGAGGACACACCAGCTTTGACCTCTTCCCAGAGCCCTCTTCCACCTTCAAACCCGTTGAGCGTCTTCTCCCGTAACCCTGGGAAGGGGCCCTTACGAGGTGCTCCCAGCCGGGCCAGCTGGACCAAGGTTTTTTAAGGAGGTGTTACTCCTCCATCACTCACCCTTTGTCCTGGCTTGTGACAGGCAGAGCCTGGCTTCCCAAAGATTGGGCCCAGGATGGCGGGTTTATACTGTATTATATTAACACATGTCAATGTTAAGGAGTTAAGACATTCTACTCCCCAGAATGGCCAGTTTTGCAGAAGGATAGGGAGATTAATTTCACTCCGATATAAACCTTTGCTAGGAACTCAGTGTTGAAGCAGTTAGGAAACTCAGTGTGATGCACTGGTTTTTGTTTTTTTCCTTCCTTAAAATGCTTTCCAGGCATTTTATTCAATTTGACAGTTCAGATCCCCTTTCTGATATGTTTGAGGGGGGGGGGGAGAAACAGTTTGTTTGAAGACTTGCTTTCCGATTAAAGCTTCACAGTGTCCTAGAGGACAGGTCATCACCTGGTATTGGTTCTACCTGCAGATGCTTTCCCAATTTCCCCCCACACCCTTTGGGTAAAAGAGGACTCTTGATTCCAGCATCCTCTGGGGAAAAGAAGTTGATTTTTTTTTCTTTTTGTTTTGAGCACTGCTTGCTCGCTCACTTAGATTTAATCAGCAGATAAAGTTATTTGATTGCCTTAGGATGGCTGGCAATGGTCAGGAGGAGCTTACTGTGTTATGGGAATGTTAGCAGAGTTAATTAGATTAGAGTTAGCTCCAAATTAGAGTTGAAAGTCGGTTCCAGCTTTGCCTAGGGCTAAAGCTACTTCACCCCAGTCGGCTGAATGTTGAAAACTCCCCAACTCGGTCCATTGTCTGGTGTTACCTGCCTAGTCCTCCTCCGAGAAAAACAAGAACTGGAGAGAGAGGGAGCTTTAACCCACAGGGTTGAATTCCATTCTTTGAGTCCTGGAAGCCAAAATGTGTCTCTTTTCTACTGGGGCTAATTAAATGTCTTCCTCTCCGTCTGTTTGCAGAAGCATCTCCAGCACCACTTACGACCCACAAAATTCCAGGTGGGGAAAAAAAAAAACTCTTGGGCTCACGATGTGAAGCTGGGTGGGTGGATGATAGGTAGATAGGTAGATACCATAGATAGATACCATAGATAGATGATAGATGATAGATGGATGGTTGGATGGATGCATGATAGATGATAGGTAGATAGGTAGATACCATAGATAGATTAGATAGATAGAAAGAGATGGATGGATGGATGGATGGATGGATGGATGGATGGATGAAGGATGGATGGATGGATGGATGAATGGAAGATAGATACCATAGATAGATGATAGATGATAGATAGATAGATAGGTAGGTAGGTAGGTAGGTAGGTAGGTAGGTAGGTAGGTAGGTAGATAGATAGATAGATAGATGATAGATAGATAGATAGATAGATAGATAGATAGATAGATAGATAGATAGATAGATAGATAGACTGATAGATAGAGATGGATATGGATATGGATATGGATATAGATGATATAGATGATATAGATATAGATATAGATATAGATATAGATATAGATATAGATATAGATATAGATATAGATATAGATATAGATATAGATATAGATATAGATATAGATATAGATATAGATATAGATATAGATATAGATATAGATATAGATATAGATATAGATATAGATATAGATATAGATATAGATATAGATATAGATATAGATATAGATAGATAGATGCTAGATGGATGGTTGGATGGATGCATGATAGATGATAGATAGATAGGTAGATACCATAGATAGATTAGACAGATAGAAAGAGATAGATAGACGGATGGATGGATGGATGGATGGATGGATGGATGGATGGATGAATGGATGGATGGATGGATGAAGGATGGATGGATGGATGGATGGATGATAGATACCATAGATAGATGATAGATGACAGATGATAGATGATAGATGATAGATGATAGATGATAGATGATAGATGATTGATTGATTGATTGATAGATAGATCGATAGATAGATAGATAGATAGATAGATATAGATAGATATAGATATAGATACATAGGTAGGTAGGTAGGTAGGTAGATAGGTAGATAGATAACAACTAACAATAACAACAACATTCAGGAGTGTTTCTGGTTGCTTGCATCTGACGTAGAATGACCAAGTGGCTCTTCTTTGCTTCGGTCACTCCAGGAGAACCAACCTGATGGAGAGGAAGAAGGGAGGTTTTTCTGTCAATGCTTTTAGGTCAAAGGCTCTTGGGACATTTACCACTCACTGGGGACCAGTAGGTGGTGGCTCCACATCTGGCCTCTTCTTACACAGATGAGGAATTTTAACGAAGTGGGTGGCTGACTGGGATAAACATACGTCTCCTCCATCTCTCTAAACAGGCCAAATGGCTCCTCTTTGGCATTTCTCCGTGCTTAATTTATCACCGTGTTCGCTTCTCAAGAAGCACACTAAGAGCCTCCCAAATGTTATTTTCATGGCAGGGATGGGGATCAAGAAGAAGCTATGAGCACAAATTAGATTTCTCTCTCTCTCTCTCTCTCTCCCTCTCTCTCTCTCTCTCTCTCTCCCTCCCTCCCTCCCACTCTCTCTCTCCCCCTCTCTCTCCATCTCTCTCTCTCTCCCCCTCCCTCTCCCTCTCTCCCTCTAGTACCTCAAGATGGCAACCCGCTGGGCCCAAATGGGATTTCGAGCTAAAGCAACTGGCAAGGCCCAAGCCTTCCTTTCCAGAACACCTGACACCGTTTCGAATTCCACCTCTGCGGTGGTTTCTGTAAACATCGGCTCTTCAGTATAGGACTCCAAAGGTCAATTAGACCAAGAAGGAAACTCATTGCATATTAAAATCAATATTAATCATACCATACTTAAGAGCCTGGTGTTTGTTAACATTTTGGGGGTTAGAAACAAATCGCGCCCATCAAGCTGGCGAATGCTTTTGACGTGCTTATTTTTTAAAAAACAACTGGACCAGGACTCTTGTCCTTTTGGCAACCTGGAATCTCATACAGTTTTTTTGTTTGGGGGTGGTGGTGTTCCCCCTCTTTGCATTTGCAACTCAGCTGTAGAAAATGCCCCCCCCCTGGGAAAAGCTCTTGGGATCGTAGCCAAGACGGGCTTCAGCACAAGCCACAGATTTCCCGTATTTATTATGGCACTTTAAAAAAAAAACATTCTCAATGCCTAAGTAATTGTATTAGTGAAGGCTTGGCAGTATCTACTTCTCTTGGAAAGCCATAGGGCTAAATTTTGAGAGAGCTCATTTCTTGATCCCTGTGGACGGAGCACCTCCCCCCCCCTTTTTTGTTTTTAATTAATTTGGAGGCCATTCTTCCTTCTGAAGGAAGAGAACCTGCAATGAATCAAATAGAAAACAGGACAAGGTGCAAGAGAGTTCCAGTGTTTCGTGGATGGCAAGACAGTGAATGGAAACCCAAAAGAGAAGAGCAATAGCAATAGCAGTTAGACTTATATACCACTTCATAGGGTTTTCAGCCCTCTCTAAGCAGTTTACAGAGTCAGCATATCGCCCCCACACTCTGGGTCCTCATTTCACCCACCTCGGAAGGATGGAAGGCTGAGTCAACCTTGAGCTGGTGACATTAGAACCACTGAACTGCAGATAATAGTCAGCTGAAGTGGCCTGCAGTACTGCACCCTAACCACTGCGCCACCTCGGCTCTTCAAGCAACCTAGAACTAAGGAGAAATTTTCTGACAGTGGGAACAATTCATCAGAGGAACAACTTGCCTTCAGAAGTTGTCAATGCTCCAACACTCAACATTTTTAAGAAGAAGGAGGTGGGGGGAGCCAACATTGCAATGATACATTGTGTGGATTCGGCTGTCCGAATCCGCCAATGACACTTTTGCCCCTGGACAGTCCGGCAGGACCTAAACTGGCCCGAAGAGACGGGGACTGGGAAGACAAGACTTTGCTGGTCGCAGGGACATCACAAAGTCCCTGATCGACCCAAGGGGAGTGCTTCCAACCGGCGGCAAACAGACAGCCCCCCCCCCAGCTGACATAGTTGGAGACGGCTCCAAGAAGAGAGAATGAAAGTGTTTCTACCTGGTGAGGTTTTTTTTTCTTTTCTTTTAGAAGATTGCCCTAAGAAACTCTTTTCTTAAGCTTAATTAGTCCATTAAGCAAGAACAAAGTGGTGTATTTAATCCCCATTGGACTGCCTTAGAAAGTTTTTTGCTCTTGACATTTTTAAGAAGACATCGGACAACAATTTGTCTGAAATGGTATAAGGCTTCCTGCCTGAGGAGGGGGTTAGACTAGAAGACCTCCAAGGTCCCTCCCAACTCTGTTATTCTCCATCATCTCTTCTCACTCAGCAATTTCATCCATGGCTCCTGTGGGTGGAAGAGATGGAGAAGGGAGGTCTTTTGTTGTTGATGTTGTTGTTGTTGTTTCAAGCTTTTTCTTTCAACTTTATTTAAGTCGAGGTCAGAGAACATTTGGGAAGAGGGGAAGACAAGGTGCCTCTATCGTTGACGGACTGAGTCAAACCTTCATTTTCCCTCTGCGTTAACCATACAGTTGGCAGATAACCTAAAAGTGCCATGCCAACAGTTTTGAGAAAAGGGGGAAAAAATACCAGCACAGCAAGAAAATAGACATGTAGGCAGATTGCTTGTTCAGGATTCTTTTACTAGCAAGATCTATAACAGGGGAAGTCATGTGCTGTGCGGTGATGTTTATCTCTTAAAAAGACAATATTTTTTCCTCTTGTGATGGGAATGAATAGATCCAGAATATTTGCTTATACCTTGGCACCTGTTCCTTTTTTTCTGCCCACTTTTCATGTAAAAAAGAGTCTCTCTCTTTTTGGTTTCATAACTGTAGACCCTGGAAAAAAGATTGATGTAAGGAATTAGGTTGACCTCTACTACCCTAAGATATGGATTGTTAAATAAACGCGTACACAAATAGATCTGTTGTTTATTCCTTTAAGACATGGTGTCAGGGTTCCAAATAGCATCCAAAAGTAAATCAGAGTCCGAGGCAAAGTATTGCTCAAAGTTCCAGTTTATTAAGAGAGCCATGTGAAATCTGAAAGCTTCCTGGTTTTCCCCACCCAGTTGAAAGTTCAAGATCTTGCCCCCACACCCACAAGTCCATCCCATGGTCCAATGTCCCACTGCCATGCTGGCAGCTTCCACCCATCCAGTTCCGGTCAGGTGCAGAGGTGCGAAGACAAAGGATGACCGTGGCTTTCTAGAAAGAATGTTGTTATGGCTACATAGCGTCTAACTCCGTACAATGCCATTCTCCCACCATAGAAAATACATAATAGAATAATAGAAAACGTGGCAGGTCAAAGAGTGAGACAACACTATCAAAAGATGGCTGCAGGCTAGATAGATAGATAGATAGATAGATAGATAGATAGATAGATAGATAGATAGATAGATAGATAGATGGGTGGGTGGGTGGGTGGGTGGGTGGGGTGGGTGGGTGGGTGGGTGGGTGGGTGGGTGGGTGGTAGGTAGGTAGGTAGGTAGGTAGGTAGGTAGGTAGGTAGGTAGATAAGATAGATAGATAGATAGATAGATAGATAGATAGATAGATAGATATAGATAGATAGATCCATCTATCATCCATCCATCCATTCTATCTATGGTAAATATATGTGGCCCAGGATAATGGCTGTGTCCAATCTGGGTCAGTCATCGGGACCAAAGGTTTTATCTTCGAGCTTTCGGACTCATGCTGGAGTCCATCTTCAGGGAACATCTCTCTCTCTCTCTCTCTCTCTCTCTCTCTCTCTCTCTCTCTCTCTCTCTCTCTCTCTCTCTCTCTCCAAGATGTGCCCAGAATTTCTTCCAAGTCTTTATCTCCTGAAAGCCATTTGAAAGCAGTGCTCCCTTCACCCCCTTGAACCATGGGGAGATATATGTTACAAGCCAATCAAGCTTTTATTGCACTTGATTTTGAATCCATACATACATACGGTGGCCAAGCGAGCACATGTAGAAGTGCCAGGTGCTTTCAATCTGCCATTTTCACCTCCCCATCTCCAGTGGCAAGATGTATGATTCAGCAAGCAAATGAGTTTCTGGCAGCTGGCAGAGAAATTGCCAGTTGCAATCTGCATAATTGCCTAAGTCCTGAGCAGAAAATTACTTTGTTCAGCTGTCCATGGGAACAGTTTGCTTGCTTCGCTCACAGTTTTGCACCAGTGCTTCTTGAGAGTGTAGCCATTTCCCCTGTATTTCCAGAACCACTTCAGAACCATGGACAGCTCTGGGCCTTTCAGGATTTCTAGACTCAAGAACAACAGAGTTGGAAGGGACTTTGGAGGTCTTCTAGTCCAACCCTTTGCACGGGCAGGAGATCCCATACCACTCCAGACAAGTGGCTGTCCAATCTCTTCTTAACACCTCCCAATGTTGAAGCACCCACAACTTCTGGAGGGAAGCCATTCCACTAGTTTATTGTTCTCACTATGGGGAAGTTTCTCCTCCGTTCAAGGTTAGTTATATCCTTCCTTAGTTTCCATCTGTTGTTTCTTGCCTTGCCTTCGGTTTGATTTGCCATCAAGGCCCTATACCATTTCAGACAAAGGGCTGTCCAATCTCTTCTTAAAAACCTCCAGTGATGGAGTAACCACAACTTCTGAAGTCAAGCCATTCCACCAATGAATCTTTCTCACTGTTAAGAAAGTTCTCCTTAATTCTAGGTTGGGCCTCTAGGTTCATTCTAGCTTGACTTCCAACAATGGATCCTGAAATCCCAACCCCCCCCCCTGCATTTGAGATCACTGTCTAGGAAGACCATTCTACAGTAGCACCTTTTTTCCTTAAGCAGGTTGGAAAATAACACATCTGCTAAGGCATCTAGATGGTAGAGAGGCCGTTATGGACTGGATGAGGGTTAACAAGCTTGTGCTCAACCCAGAAAAGACCGAGTGGCTGTTGTGTTTTCCTCCCAAAGATCTGACTAATATTCCATCACTCAGGCTGGGGGGTCAAACTTTACACCCCTCAGAGAGGGTTCGCAACTTGGGGGTCCTCCTGGATCCGCAGCTGTCATTTGACCACCACCTAACGGCTGTGACCAGGGGGGCATTCGCCCAGGTTCGCCTGGTGCGCCAGTTGCGACCCTACCTGAATCGGGAGGCTCTCACAACAGTGACTCGGGCCCTTGTGATCTCCAGGCTGGAATACTGCAATGTGCTCTACATGGGGCTGCCCTTGAAGAGCATCCGGCGACTTCAGCTAGTGCAGAACGCAGCCGCGCGAGTGATCGCGGGTGCACCTCGATTCACCCGCATAACACCTATCCTCTGCGAGCTGCGCTGGCTGCCTGTCGATCTCCGGATGCGCTTCAAGGTGCTACTAATCACCCATAAAGCCCTACATGGCAGTGGATCTGGATATTTGAGAGACCGCCTTCTGCCAATTACATCCCTGCGACCAATAAGATCCCATAGACTAGGCCTCCTCCGCATTCCATCGGCCAGCCAGTGTCGGCTGGCAACCACAAGGTGGAGGGCCTTCTCAGCAGTAGCCCCGGCCCTTTGGAACGAGCTCCCTGTGGAGATTCGTACCCTCTCCACCGTCCAAGCCTTCCGCACAGCCTTGAAGAACTGGCTCGCCCGTCAGGCCTGGGGATAAGGATAGTCACCCCTCCCGAATGATGAATGTATGTTGCCTACCATTTTATTATATGTCTCTATCTTGTTGTTTGTATCCCCCCCTTCCCAGTTTTATGTGAGCCGCCCTGAGTCCCCTCAGGGAAAAGGGCGGCCTACAAATTCTAATAAAAACTACAAACTACAAACTACTAGAGGGTAATTGGTGCATTGCTTGTTTACTCCACAGAACCTTGCTCCCTACCTCAGATATCTCCTCCTCCTTCCCTCCCCACCACCAAAGTGAAGGACAAGAAGCACTGGATGGAAGTTCATCAGAGAGAGTTCCAATCTGGAACCAAGGAGAAGTTTCCTGACAATGAGAATAGAATAAAATGGAATGGGAAGGGAAGGGAAGGGAATAGGAAAAGGAAGGAATTGAATAGGAATGGAATGGGAAGGGAATAGGAATAGGAATGAGATGGGATGGGATGGGAAGGGACTAGGGATGGAATGGAACGGGAAGGGAATAGGAATAGAATGGAATGGAATGGAATGGGAAGGGAATAGGAATGGGAATGGGAATGGGAATGGGAATGGAATAGGAATAGGAATAGGAATAGGAACAGGAACGGGAACGGGAACGGGAAGGGAACGGGAAGGGAATAGGAATGGAATGGAATGGAACAGGAAGGGAATAGGAATAGGAATGGGATGGGATGGGATGGGATGGGATGGGAAGGGAAGAGAAGGGAAGGGAAGGGAATAGGAATGGGATGGAATGGGAATGGAATGGATCGGGAAGGGAATAGGAATGGAATGGAATGGAACGGGAAGGGAATAGGAATAGGAATGGGAGGGGATGGGATGGGATGGGAAGGGAATAGGAATGGGAATGGGAATGGGAATGGGAATGGGAATGGGAATGGGAATGGGAATGGGAAGGGAATAGGAATAGGAATAGGAATAGGAATAGGAATAGGAATAGGAATAGGAATAGGAAGGGAACAGGAACAGGAACAGGAATGGAACGGGAAGGGAATTGGAATGGAATGGAACAGGAATAGGAATAGGAATAGGAACAGGAACAGGAATAGGAGTAGGAATGGGATGGGATGGGATGGGATGGGAAGGGAAGGGAATAAGAATGGAATGGGAAGGGAAGGGAATAGGAATGGGAAGGGAATAGGAATAGGAATAGGAGTAGGAATAGGAATAGGAATGGAATGGAACGGGAAGGGAATAGAAATGGAATGGAATGGGAAGGGAATAGGAATAGGAATGGAATGGGATGGGAAGGGAATAGGAATGGAATGGAATGGGAAGGGAAGGGAATAAGGAATGGAATGGAATGGGAAGGGAATAGGAATATGGATACAATTAGGAATAGGAATGGGATGTTATGACATGGGGTGGGATGGGATGGGAAGGGAAGGGAATAGGAACAGGAATGGAATGGGAAGGGAATAGAAATAGAATGGAATGGGAAGGGAATAGGAATAGGAATAGGAATAGGAATAGGAATAGGAATAGGAATAGGAATAGGAATAGGAATAGAATTCTTTATTGGCCAAGTGTGATTGGACACACAATGAATTTGTCTTTGGTGCAGTTGCTCTCAGTGTACATTAACAATTAATCAATGAAACAGCATGCCTTTCAGAGTTGTGGCTGCTCCGTCACTGTAGGTTTTCAATCAAAGTCTCAACAACCATTTTCCCACAATGGAGTATAAGGTCTCCTGCCATGGGCAGGGGTTGGACTAGAAGACCTCCAAGGTCCCTTCCAGCTGCAAGAGTCTATGACTCCTTTCACAGTTGGAATTTGGCCAGGGCAAATGCCTTATCTTGAGCAAACAATAGATACAAACTCAAGGTAAACCACTCCAAACCCGATTGCAGAAAATACGACTTCAGCCACAAAGTGGTCAACATCTGGAATGCTCTACCTGACTCTGTTGTTACGTCCTCAAACCCCCCACAGCTTCAACCTCAAACTGTCTCCTGTAGACCTCACCCCATTCCTAAAGAGGTCTGTAAAGGGGGCGTGCATAAGCGCACCAGCATGCCTATGCTCCCTGTCTTAATGTCTCCGTTTACTCCTACCCACTTACTGTGTTCATAATTATGCTTACACTTATACCTCTTATCTTTTACACATTCGACAAACTAAATAAAATAAATACATAAATCCTACAACAGGTGGAGAAACTCTCTACTTTCCGCCCTTCATTGAACCTCTCACCATACCATTTTTTTTTAATACCCTCCAATCTTGGAACAAACGATAATTGTCGGATCCCTGACTTCTCGCCTGCTACAAGGGCATTTATACTCACCACCTCATTTCAAACCCCCAAATGAGTTTTCCGCCAAACCTATTTAGTGCTGTTTGCATTCCCCCGCCCTGTATTCCCCGAAATGAGCTTCCCATGCAATAAAGCTTTTCCGAGGCCTCCTAATAGAAAACCCTGCATTTGTTGCTTCTCCCCGTTGCCGCTCCCCACAAGGGCCTCTTTAATCCATGCGCTTTTGCGCTGCTGTTCCTTTCTGTCGGCCGCCGGGGCCTTGGCGGAGATGTTCAGCCGAGCGGGCGGCACACTCCGACTTTTGTATGTTAATTGAGACACTTTTTTTTAACTTCCCTTTTGCATATTCCTTGAATTTGTATCATTGTAAATTAATTTCTAAAGAGGGCCTGCTAAACAATTAACGCTCGCCCGGCTGATCTGTAAATGCTAACGGAATTCCAATTTGGTTGAGAGGATGCTGCAGCCAAGACACGAATCCGGCAATAAAAAAAATCCGAGGGGCAGGTGCCGTAAGTAGGAATCCCTAATTCCAGATGACATTAATGGGAGTTGGGAGAGCAGTAACACCTCCCAAAGGAATACATTTGTAGACGAGGAGATAAAGACACAAGCTCTGGAGATGTTTTCTCACTCGAATGCCTTTGCAAGAAGCTGTTAATCTCAATAGCCCAAATGAGCTTCAGACAAAGGATGCGAAATCTAAGCTCACTTGCCATTCCCATTATACCACTGTTGGAAGAAATGTCCTTCTGGGTTCAGTTCCAAGTGGAGGGGGGAAAGACACTGGATTCATGGAAGTTGCTTGGGAGGAAGGTTTTAATGGAGACAGGGCCAGGTGGTTTGAGGTCCTGGGAAAAAGGGGGACCACATGCCTCGAAGATGTTGAAGAAAAAGAAAAAAGGACCGAGATGCTGAGAGTCGCTGGGTTTTATGCCCTCTCTGGGCTCCACCATATGAGCTTCCTGTTCCTGTGTAAGACATGTAGTCTGATTGGTGGATTGGAGGTCTTAGCTAACTTTGTAGGCTGCCCTGAGTCCCAGGCTTGGTTGAGCCTTGCTGGCTGATGTCATCATCCCAGGTGCCATGTGGTGAGATGGGTAGAGGGCTAATTCTACCTTTGTTGGATCATGGGTGAGGGCACTTCCCTATGAATAGACCTAGCTATCTCTTTATCTCGTAGGGACATCTGCTGTGAGCTATTGAGGATGGTGAGAGCTATTAAGAGTGAGTCTATTTCCTGCCTAAAGAAAACATGTTTCTCCACTTCTCATCCAGGGAAATATAATACTCTGTCTTTTCAATATTTCCCAGGATATTTCTATTTTCTAGGAGAGGGGTGGGTGGTAACTTCCTTCACCATATTGCTCACAATGGGAACCATACACCAACTTCCTTATAGAAACCTTGTTTAACAAATAAAAAGGATGAGAGGTGAGCATGATAGCTGTCTTTCCATATCTGAGGGGGTGTCACAAAGAAGAGAGCGTCAACCTATTTGCCAAAGCACCAGGCGCCAAGTCAAGAAGCAATGGATGGAAACTCATCAAAGGACAGAACCAGCCTAGAACTAAAGAGAAATTTCCCAAGACTTAGAACAATGAATCAGCGGAGTGGCTTGCCTTCAGAAGCTGGGAAAGCTCCATCGCTGGGAGGTTTTTAAGAATGGGACAAACATTTGTCGGGAATGGCATAGAGTCTCCTGCTTGAGCAGGGGTTGGCTTAGAAGACCTCCAAGGTCCCTTCCATCTCTATTATTCTGTTTCTCTAAGAAACTTTTTTAAAAAAACTGCCGGCTCTCAGGATCCCACCTTAGTCATTGTGCGAGCTTCAACACAGGGATGCGGTGGCTCAGATGCTGAGCTTTTCAATCAGAAAGGTTGGCAGTTCAGCAGTCCGAATCCCTAGCGCCACGTAATGGAGTGAGCTCCCGTTACTTGTCCCAGCTTCTGCCAACCTAGCAGTTTGAAAGGATGTCAAAAATGCAAGTAGAAAACTAGGGACCACCTTTGGTGGGAAGGGAACAGCGTTCCGTGTGTCTTCGGCATTGAGTCATGCCGGCCACATGACCACGGAGACGCCTTTGGACAGCGCTGGCTCTTCAGCTTTGAAACCGAGATGAGAACTGTCCCCTAGAGTGGGGAACAACTGGCATATACATGTGAGGAGAACCTTGATCTTTACCTTTACCATCACTGGAGGATTTCAAGAAGAGACTGTACTGCCCTCTGTCAGAAATGGTGCTTAGGTGGGAGGGTTGGGCTAGATGACCTACAAGGTCCCTTCCAACTCTGTTGGTCCTTGAAAACCCACTTGCCCATCGACTCCTTCCAGGCAAATGGTACATGAATATGTAGATGGAGCTGAGATGCATCTCCTCTGCCCCTCTAATATTTCCTCCCTTAATTTGCACAATGTACCTTGTTCTCTGGGAGCAGGCTAACTTTTCATGGCCTAATTGCCCGTCCTTCTATTAATTTAAGTGATGCATTTTCCAGGCCCAGTGATGAATAAACCGGATCAATGCCAGCAACATGCTTTATTGGACCTCCGGCGAGATGAATTTGTCGAGAGACGGCCTGTGAGATGGAGTCAACATGCAGATGAGATTGGTAAGTGAGGGCTTGTATTGATTATCTCCCAGACTGGATGAGGCAGTAATTCCAGCCAACGCCTGAACTGTCTTTCAATTTTGTTCATTACGTACGCCATAAAAGCTCGGGAAGAGATTTCATTTCTTATCCCAAGTGCAAAAGTCTTGAGATTCAGCACAAAGCCGAGACCTTCCTCCTCCTCCTCCTCCTCCTCCTCCTCCTCCTCCTCCTCCTCCTCCTCCTCCTCCTCCTCCTCCTCCTCCTCCTCCTCCTCCCCTACTCAAAGAAAGACTAAGAGGGGTGGTGCTGGATGAACTGGGATCGGTTTTCGGTGGTTCCTGAATGAAGCTCTTTCTTAGCAATGCTTTCATCTGGATATCTGCATTGGAAAGTGGCTTCAGGGGCCCTTAGAGTTGAATGGAACTGTGTAGAAGAAATGTACGCAACCTGGGATAATTCTGCAGGATCCAATCTGGGACTATTTATGTGTTGTGGCCCGCCGGCAGCCAACGGAGCTGGCAGCAAATTAAAACAGTGAGGAGGTTGGGCAGGAAGATGGGCCAGTCCTGGAGTCTGGGGAAGGCTCTGATGAGGGCTCCCACGAATTCTGAAGGCAACTTCTGTTCCATTGGTTGTTCTCCCTGTCGTGAAATGTCTCCTTATTTCCAGGTTAAATCTCTCCTTGATCAGTTTCCATCCATTATTTCTCGTCTGGCCTTTGGGTGCTTTAGAAAATAGCTTGACTCCCTCCTCCTCTCTGTGGCAGCCCATCAAATATTGGAAGATGCTCTCCTGTCTCCCCTGGTCCTTCTCTTCCCTAGACTAGCCATGCCCAGTTCCTGCAACCGTTCATCAATTCAATTAGTTCAATTCAATTAGTTAGTCCATTGTGTACGTATCCATATGTACACATACATATGGATCTTTGGCTCTAGAAAGCAGAGTCTTAAAAATAGAATAATAGAGTTGGAAGGGACCTTGGAGGTCTTCTAGTCCAACCCCCTGCTCAGGTAGGAGACCCTATACCATTCCAGACAAATGGCTGTCCAATCTCTTCTTTAAAACTTCCAGTGTTGGAGCACCCACAACCTCTGGAGGAAAGCTTGACCCCTTCCTCTCTGTGGCAGCCCCTCAAGTATTGGAAGATTGCTCTCCTGTCTCCCCTGGTCCTTCTCTTCACTAGACTAGCCATGCCCAGTTCCTGCAACCGTTCATCGTATGTTTTAGATCTTAGATTTAGATCTCCGTTGAGATCCCACAAGAAGGGGGTGATTTCCTACCTTTGTGAAGGGGGATAAAGACCAATTATTTTCTAGCCCCACAATAAATGCTCATGGATCTTGAGAGCAGAGCTTGGTTGTCACCATTTTATGAAATAATGGAAGACGCGGTAGCCACAGAGTGCCATTCTGTCTCCACCTTGCCTTTGGAGCCTGAAGCCAAAGGCATAAAACCTCTCCATCTAATAAGGCTTTAGACCATCTCTCTCTAATTGAATCATTGCTTTTCATTCTGAAAATTGGTTCTCAACCATTCTGTCTGCTCCAGTTTCTTTGCTGAGGAATCGTCTGGAGCAGAGAAAGAATGGAGTGGTGGAACAGGGGAAATGTTACCGGTCGTTCATTCTCACAACCCTTCATGTACGTAGTAGCCAAGAAGGTGAACCTGGCCATTAATGTGTTTTTTTTTAAAGAGACTCAATTGTTTTGGGATTTGTCAAAAAGGCACAAAAGGGAACCACAAGGACAGCTGGAGAACAAACTAGAGTAATAGTTTCTGATATTCCACTTTGGCAGTGATTTTAATAGAAAAAAACGACAGCCGAGAGATGGATGGACAGATAACACGTTTCAAAAGCATAATCACACTTTTAAGAGCAAGTCAGCGAAATTAAAGGCAGTGGCAATGAACAAGAGGTTAAAGCAGGCAAGAGGACTATCACAACAACACAATCTGGGCCCCATCATTTTCTGCATGCATGTGGTGAAGACACACTTGCTAAAGGGTGTCACGGCATCGTATCTACCATTAACTTGGTAAGGCCACACTTGGAATACTGCATCCAGTTTTGGTCACCACGATGTAAAAAAAAGATGTGGAGACTCTAGAAAGAGTACAGAGAAGAGCAACCAGGATGATTAGGGGGCTGGGGGATAAATATATGAAGAACGGTTGCAGGAACTGGGCATGTCAGATGTAGTGAAGAGAAGGACTAGGGGAGCTGCCCCAAAGAAGAGGGAGTCAAGCTATTCTCCAAAGCACCTGAAGGCAGGACAAGAAGTGATGGGTGGAAACTAATCAAGGAGAGAAGCAACTTAGAACTAAGGAGAAATTTCCTGACAGTGAGAACAATTAATCAGTGGAAGAACTTGCCTCCAGAAGTTGTGAATGCTCTAACAATGGAAGTTATAAAGAAGATGTTGGATAACTATTTGTCTGAAGTGGTGTAGGGTTTCCTGTCTAAGGAGGGGGTTGGACTAGAAGACCTCCAAGGTCCCTTCCAACTCCTATTCTATTCTATTCTATTCTAGTCTCTCCCTCCCTCCCTCTCATCTCTCTCTTATCTGTCTCTATCTATCTATCTATCTATCTATCTATCTATCTATCTATCTATCTATCTATCTATCTATCTATCTATCTGTCTATCTATCTATCTATCATCTGCATGATGAATGGATGAAATAAAACTAAGCTACTTGAGAAAGAAATCAAAGTTGCGAATCCCTACAATTTTTACTGGAAACTAATCAAGGAGAGAAGCAACCTAGAACTAAGGAGAAATTTCCAGACAGTGAGAACAATTAACCAGTGGAACAGAGGTTGCCTCCAGAAGCTGTGAATGCTCCAACACTGGAAGCTTTTAAGAAGAGACTGGACAACCATTTGTCTGAAGTGGTATAGGGTTTCCTGCCTGAGCAGGGGGTTGGACTAGAATACCTCCAAGGTCCCCTCCAACCCTGTTATCCTATTATTCTATATTGTTTTAATCCTTCTATTGTGGTGACCTTGAATCTATGTGTCACCAATTTCTCGCTATTTGGTACCACAGATCATTTTAGATATAGCTTTCCAAGGTTAGGAAATTTACATTTGCGGAGAACCATAAAACTGAACATGAAAGTTTTGTATTGTGTTTTCATTAATATTCATTTTCTAGAAAAAAAATACCTAGATGTATTTAATGCATGCTTTTAAAAAGGCCCACAATGTAGATTGTTCTTCAAACAATTCTAGATTTTAGCGTAGAGAAAGACAGCTGCCAATCAAGTTTGAGACCAATTTGCCAGTCATCATAATCATTTAACGACCCCATAATTCCTTGTGGTGGTGGAGTCTGGGCAACTGAATGGAGCAAGCAGAGCATTTTCATGGCCAGATGCCTTTCCTGTTGCCAGTGCGGAGTTTTGTTTAGCAGATATATTCTCATTGTGCCCAGAATTCATGGCCTTCTGATTGTGAGATGAGAGTTTCACCTCTAGGCCACCACACCACTCCCTTCTTTGCCAATCATGGAAGCTCCAAAATGGATTTGATTTATGGTCCTAGAAATAAAAAAGACGGTGGATGGAGGCTACGATCAATCAAACTATTTTGCCAGGTTTAATTAAACCTCTCTCTTTGTTTTGCTAGCTGGTTTGAGAAAAGAAAGGAGACCACTTGAACATGCAGATTGGTTAGTGAATTCATCTATAGGAGGATGCTAGGAAGTTGTGTGACCTCAATGAAACTTGTAATAGTTGAAGATGCTGCCACCTTTAGGAGGAAAACAACACTGCACTCACTTGGCAGGGGTGCGAGGGAGAAATGTGCATCTATGCAAATCTCAGCCCAGGATATAAAGCAGACAGCAAAGCTCACTCACACATAGCACTGATGGTGTTACCTAGTTGGGTCATGAAATATCTCCATGAAAAACCACCAAGTTCAGAGGGAACCAAGGACCCCACAGTCCTCCTCCTCCTCCTCCTCCCTGAAAACCCTCCTCCCTTCTAACACTGATGATGTTATCTCGTTAGGTAATGAACCGTCTCTAAGAAACTCAGAGAGCACCAAGGATTCTGTTGGGCTAACCTTCTTGTAGACCAGGGGTGTCAAACACAAGGCCTATGGGCTGAATCAGGCCCATGAGGTGGTCAGATCCCGTGCATAGGGCCATCCTAGAAAATATAAGGGACCGGCCCACGTGGCTTCAGCCCAGTCTACCAATTGCAAAGAGGAAACATGCCAGCAGTTTGGGGAGTGGTGTAAAGCTGGACATGCCCACTCAGTTGGCCACACCCATCCAGTTGGCCACACCCACCCGGCCACACCGAGATCATCCACAGCCTTGATGCCGCCCTCAACGAATTTGAGTTTGACACCCCTGTTGTCGACAATTCTTAAAACGTTATGGCCTACGTTAGCCTTGGATAATGTTTTTCTGCTTTCTAACTACTCTGCGCTGCTCATGCATGGCAAGGTTTTTACTACTTTTATCATTTTAAATGATTTTACAGTATAATTTGGCTGGAGAACTAGATTTACTAGACAGATTAGCAACGTAGTAAAGAAAAATGGACACAGTGGCTCAGTGGCTAAGGCGCTAAGCTTGTCGATGCAAAAGGTTGGCAGTTTGGTGGTTCGAATCCCTAGCGCCGCGTAATGGAGTGAGCTCCTGTGACTTGTCCCAGCTTCTGCCAACCTAGCAATTCAAAAGCAAGTAAAAATGCAGGTAGAAAAATCGGAACCACCTTTGGTGGGAAGGGAATAGCATTGCGTGGGCCTTCAGCATTGAGTCATGCCGGCCACATGACCACGGAGACGTCTTCGGACAGCACTGGCTCTTTGGCTTTGAAATGGAGATGAGCACTGCCCCCTAGAGTCGGGAACAACTAGCACGCGAGGGGAACCTTGACCTTGCCTAAAAAAATATTTCTAGAAATCAAGGCAAAATTTATCTTCCGAAATACGTATGTTTTAAAGATCATCTCAGTACAACTAAAAAGAAAAAAAAAAAGGGGGGGGGGGTTCTCAGTCTCTTGAGCCAAAGAGTTTTTGTCTCTTCTCCAGATCTAAGCTGGTTGGGGAAACGGTGAGCCTCACTCTTTCAAACTTTGGTGTAGGGCTCAAACTGCCATCTGTAAAGTGGATGGGAGACTGACATGCCTGAAGAATTAATTCAGAATTGATGACATTTTCCAGGGGATTTATTTTTCAACTGCCCATCTGCATTTAAGCTTCGTGCAATATCACACCGTGCGGCTCGCCTCGGCTACCGGGAGTACAGGAAACCATTAATCCCTCTCGTGGCATTTTTCAGCATTAAAACCCCTGTGCATATTATGATTACAGCATGTCGGCTGGAAAGCTTCCACCTATCCTTTCTCACCCCGGGCCGGGCACAGCCAACCGTTCTTGAAGGATTGGGGGGAGGGGGTGGAATGGCACGGAGGAAGGAAGCCCTCCCTTGTCTTCTGAACAGGTTTATGCAAATCGGAGGAATTAATCCCGAAGAGTTGACCTTAGTCGTAAAATAAATCCACTTGACGTGTAACTAAGGGAGGAGGGAGGGGCAAGGGAAGCAGGAACGGGAAAACGCTGGCAAAAAAAAAATTAAGAGTGAGGAAGGAGGCCTCTGGGTTGGTTTCTGTGCTGTCCGTTCTTTGAGTTCTCTGAGTCATTAAACAAGCCAATTTGCAATGTGTTTAAACCTCCCTCAACTCAGCTTCAATCAGCAATGAGGGAGAAAAGGCAATTTAGCAGAAAGCTATGAAGTCAGCAGAAAGAAAGAAAGAAAGAAAGAAAGAAAAAAAGAAGGGGGCAAAGAGAGGAAAGTGTCTCTCTCGATATATATTCGCATTTATACAGCTTTTTCCATCCCATTTGACCCCACTTCTTGAGGAACAGGGAGGAAAAAGGTTCTTCTCCTTCTTCTCCTTCTTCTTCTCCTTCCTCCTCCTCCTCCTCCTCCTCCTCCTCCTCCTCCTCCTCCTCCTCCTCCTCTTCTTCTTCTTCTTCTTCTTCTTCTTCTTCTTCTTCTTCTTCTTCTTCTTCTTCTTCTTCATTTAAAAAATAATTACAAAATCTCAACCATCCTTGGTGTTGCTCTCCTGGTGATCATTTTCATTCTTTCTCCTTGTCCCGTTGTCCTGGGGGATACAGTGACATCTTGAGTCTTTTCAACTGGGTCTCTTAGAGCTCCGAGGCTCCAAGAGGGGTTTCCGAAGATCAGAAGGATGCTTCTTCATGGTTGTCCCAAAGGTGGTTTTTCAAGAGGCAACTAGTTTTTGTTTTCCCTTGAAGACATTTCACTTCTCATCCATGGTTCTGAACTGATGAGAAGTGAAAAAAACTTCTTCTTCTTCTTCTTCTTCTTCTTTTCCTCCTCCTCCTCTTCCTCTTCCTCCTCCTCTTCCTCCTTCTCCTGGCTTTCCTACTTGTGCAGGACATGGGTCATGAATTTGAATTTGAATTTGAATTTGTTTATTTATAGGCCGCCCTTTTCCCTGAGGGGACTCAGGGCGGCTTACAGTCACAAAGGGAAAGGAAGTGTGGGACAATAACAAAAAAGAAATGTGCACAAAGTAAAGATTAGATAATAAAACTCAACATTCACTCAGCATTCGGGGGGGGCAAAATCAAATTATCCCCAGGCCTGACGGGCTAGCCAGTTCTTGAGGGCTGTGCGGAAGGCCTGGACGGTGGTGAGGGTACGAATCTCCACGGGGAGATTGTTCCATAGTGTCGGAGCCGCAACAGAGAAGGCTCTCCTCCGAGTAGTCGCCAGTCGGCACTGACTGGCGGATGGGATACGGAGGAGGCCAACTCTATGCGATCTGATGGGGCGCAGGGAGGTAATCGGCAGAAGGCGGTCTCTCAAATAGCCAGATCCACTACCATGGAGCGCTTTATAGGTGGTGAGTAAGACCTTGAAGTGCACCCGGAGACCAACAGGTAGCCAGTGGAGCTCACGGAGGATCGGTGTTATATGGGCGAACCGTGGTGCGCCCACGATCACTCGCGCGGCCGCGTTCTGGACTAGCTGTAGTCTTCGGATGCTCTTCAAGGGCAGCCCCATGTAGAGCACATTACAGTATTCCAGCCTAGAGATCACAAGGGCTCGAGTGACTGTTGTGAGGGCCTCCCGATTCAGGTAGGGCCGCAACTGGTGCACCAGGCGAACCTGGGCAAATGCCCCCCTGGTCACAGCTGAAAGATGGTGGTCAAAAGTTAGCTGTGAATCCAGGAGGACTCCCAAGTTGCGGGCCCTTTCTGAGGGGTTTAAATTTTGTCCCCCCAGCCTGAGTGATGGTATGGTGGTCAAATTTTTGGGAGGGAAACACAACAGCCACTCGGTCTTGTCTGGGTTGAGTATCAGCTTGTTTGCTCTCATCCAGTCTTTAACGGCATCCAGTCCCCGGCTCATCACGTCCACCGCTTCATTGAGTTGGCACGGGGCGGACAGATACAACTGAGTATCGTCCGCATATTGATGATATTTTATCCCGTGCCTTCGGATGATCTCGCCCAGCGGTTTCATGTAAATGTTAAATAGTAGGGGGGATAGGACCGACCCCTGCGGCACCCCATAAGTTAGGGGCCTCAGGGACGATCTCTGCCCCCCCACTAACACCGACTGCGACCTGTCCGAGAGATAGGAGGAGAACCACTGCAAAACAGTGCCGCCCACCCCTATCTCCCGCAGTCGTCGCAGAAGGATACCATGGTCGATGGTATCGAAAGCCGCTGAGAGGTCCAGGAGAACCAGGATGGAAGCATGGCCTCCATCCCTAGCCCTCCAGAGATCATCAGTCAATGCGACCAAAGCGGTTTCTGTGCTGCAACCGGGTCTGAAGCCAGACTGGAAGGGGTCAAGATAGTTAGCTTCCTCCAAGGTACGCTGAAGCTGGAGAGCCCAGATCCATGCTTTCCAATATAAGAGTTGAGTTGCCGGGTCCTTGGTGCTCTCATGAAGTAACATCATCAGTGTTAGAAGGGAGTGGAGTTTGTGGAGAGGAGGAGTAGGAGAGGGAGGGAGGGAGGGAGGGAGGGAGGATGACTGTGGGGTCCTTGGTGCTCTCTAAGCTTGCTTGTTTCCTTGCAGATGTTTCATAATCCAACTAGGTAACATCATCAGTGCTAACGGTAGAAATGAATGAGGTCTATGGAGAGGAGGAGGGAGACTGTGCGATCCTTGATGTTTTCTGAACTCAGTTGTTTTTTGCAGATGTTCCATTGTCCAACTAGGTAACATCATCAGGGCTAGAAGGGAATGGGGTTGGAGGAGGAGGAAGACAACTATGGGATCCTTGATATTCTCTGAACATGGTTGTTTTCTTGCAGACGTTTCGTTACCCAACTAGGTAACATCATCAGTGCTAGAAAACCCACCACATCCGTTTCTGATTCTCTCTGATAAACTTGATTTTTGAGATGTTCTCCAATGAGACCTCAGAAATGGGCTTTGCCTGTTTGCAAGACAGACTTTGTGAAAGATGGATCATTGAGCTTGTAGTAGCCTACACGACTTCATAGCATCAACCACGATTCCTTTTCGAAAACGTTGAGATGTGGCAGGAACGCAAATGGGGCCCCCTGGATTCCATCACACAGATCATACTAGAAGGATTAACTCAAAATCCAACAGCGGCAAAGTTTTACAACTACTTCGGCCTTCCGGCACAGGGAGTTAGCGCCCGAGTGGCACAAATCCACATAAGTGCTGACGCTAACAAAGGGGTGTGGGTTATATTTTCCGGGTTTGGCTGTTGCTTTAAAATATTGATAACCAAAGCCTGTCACAGGCTTAGAAGAATGGCGGCTTTCTGTAGCTTCGCTCGTGAAAGTCCTTCAAACAATAATCCACTCTTCAATAATTCATGAAAATATATTCCCCTCCCAAATCAAATTGGAATCTCTTTGGTGTGATATATTATTTAAAATTCAATATCGGGAGCGCTCATAACTTCCTCGTCCTACAGCAGAGGGCCATTTCAAGATGTGATTATGTGCAGACGCTATTTAAAAGTGACAATATTTATTTATTTAGCTTTTCATTTTAGTTAAGGGCTAAAAACACAGGCGCTGGGAAGTGGAACTCAATCGCCTGACGACACCTCCAATAAACCGAGTTGACACAACAAACTTTTTTCTAAAACCATCATATCCACCCCCAAATAGACAGCCCTATTATATAAACTTCTTTTTGTTTTCCTCCTCCTCCTCCTCCTCTTCCTCCTCCTCCTCCTCCTGGCTTTCCCATGCTTTCCAATATAAGAGAATATTTATAGCTCAGGGTTGAGTTGCCGGGTCCTTGGTGCTCTCATGAAGTAACATCATCAGTGTTAGAAGGGAATGGAGTTTGTGGAGAGGGAGGGAGGATGACTGTGGCGTCCTTAGTGCTGTTATATAAACTTTGTTCAAAAAATTAACAGATTAACAGAGTTGGAAGGGACCTTGTAGGACATCTAGTCCAACCCCACCCACACACACAAGCAGGAGACCCTACATTATTTCTGGCAGTCCAATCTCTTCTTGAAAGCTTCCAGATATCAAGCTCCCACAACTTCTGAAGGCAACTTCTGTTCCATGGATTGGTTGTTCTCACTGTCAAAAAGTCCCTGTTCTTCAATTCAATTAGTTCAATTCAATTAGTTCATCCATTGTGTACGTATCTATATATCCACATACGTATGGATCTTTGGCTTTAGAAAGCAGAGTCTTAAAGATAGAATAACAGAGTTTGAAGGGGTATTGGAGGTCTTCTAGTCCAACCCCCTGCTCAAGTAGGAGACCCTACACCATTCCAGACAAATGGTGGTCTTCTTTAAAACTTCCGGTGTTGGAGCACCCACAACCTCTGGAGGAAAGTTATTCCACTGATTGTTTTTACTGTCAGGAAATTTCTCCTTAGTCCTAGGCTGCTTCTCTCCTTGATTGATTTCCATCCACGGTTCCTTGTCCTGTCTTCTGCTTTGGAGAATAGGTTGACTCCCTCTTCTTTGTGGCAGCCTCTTACACATTGGAAGGCTGCCATCATGTCCCCCCTAATCCTTCTTTTCATTAGACATACCCAATTCCTGCATCCATTCTTTATATTTTTAGCCTCCAGTCTCCTAATTATTTTTGCTGCTCTTCTCTGCACTCTGCTTTTTACATTGTGGCGACCAAAACTGGATGCAGAATTCCAAGTGTGGTCTTACCAAAACATTATAAAGTGGTTTTCAACGTTCCAAGTAATGCATAGAAAGCAGAACTCCAAGGCAGGTAGATTCCTCAAAGGACAATTTTATTGGATCTATCATATTGGCACAACTGGTGAAAAATGACCCTGAAAGTTCATGCAGTTTTCACTTAATTGAAAGAGAAAGTTTTCCCCCCTTCCCCAAGTCATCAGTCAATGAGTTAAGGTGTCTTTGGGAAACCTGACACAGTCGCATGGTCAATCGAGGTGCTGGCCAGTTGTTTGGTTACTTTGCTCTTCCTCTCCCAGCCACCTGTTGGAATGACCTTGGTTCCCACATGAAAACCTATTATTTTGACGACAACACCCCATCTAGTGGCAGCCGTGAAGCCTCAAAGAGGGCCCCAACCAGGTTCACTGAAGAATTGACAGTGGTAGTAACACCCAAGCTAGGTAATCCAATAGATTCTTGAATCACCTGGTTCTAAGCAATATAGAAACCTGTCAGGAAAAACCATTGCTATATTTGTTCGACTCCCTGTGTAACTGACTCAATGCCAGGTCCTAATTGTAGTTAAATCTTTTATCTTCTGGAACAAGGAACATTTCCCCTATCCACCCAGGTAGTCAGTATCGTTCAATGGCATTGAGGGCCACACAGGATGGGCTTTGTAATGTAATACTTGAAACATGGTTTTTGTAGTACTGTTGCACTGGCTAGCTCTTATCATTAGACAATTGCTCAACTATGTTTTGAGATCATTGTTAAAATTGGTGTTGACAATTTAGGTGAATTTGTTCCTTCATTTCCCCAGGTTTGATGTGGCTTGAGAAGGGTTAGCTGGCAAAGAAAGTTTGCCATTGCCCAGGGTACGCCCGATTGTGGTTTGAAATATGGATCCACAATCTTCGAGGAGGCTCCTTCTGTGTACTCTAATGACATAGCCAGGAAGGTGGCTTTGTTCTAGCAGTTTGAAGTTTGATCTAGACATGGAGGAGAGAGGAGGAGGAGGAGAAGAGGAGGGAAGGAGGAGGAGGAGGAGGAGGAGGAGGAGGAGGAGGAGGAGGAGGAGGAGGAGGAGAAGAAGAAGAAGAAGAAGAAGAAGTTATTATAAAAGAAATCCTAGCAAATCAGCTCTATCCTTCTCCAACCTGGAGGAGAGGAGGAGGAGGAGGAGAAGAAGTTCTGTAAAATATAAAATGTTGCAAATAGTGGAAGAGAAGAAGAAATTTTGTAAAATATAAAATGTTGCAAATAGTAGAAGAGAAGTTTTATAAAATATAAAATATTGCAAATAGTGGAAGAGAAGAAGAAGAAATTTTGTAAAATATAAAATGTTGCAAATAGTAGAAGAGAGCAGGAGGAGGAGGGGAAGTAGTAGTAGTAGTAGTAGTAGTAGTAGTAGTAGTAGTAGAAGAAGAAGAAGAAGAAGAAGAAGAAGAAGAAGAAGAAGAAGAAGAAGAAGAAGAAGAAGAAGAAGAAGAAGAAGAAGAAGAAGAGGAAGAAGAAGACAATGACTATCATGGCTTTTTTAATAGTTTAAATTTGCATTTTCAAATGTATTGCTAATCATTTGCCATAAGCCTCTCTTTCAGCAACTGGGACTGGCTGAAAAGGATTCCATGCATTGTAGATAACAGTTTCATTTGTAGTTGTTCTCAAGCCTCCATGAACAATATCCAAGCCAACCTTGGGAAGCGCTGAGTATGTATGTTGATTTTTTTTCCTTTGCAAAAGTTTCTTTTACTTTTGCTCAGAATACGGTATTCTTTTCTGCGCTACACTCACCAATTAACGGATGCTTTAATCCTTAGTGATTTACACTGGGCAGATGAGCTGTTTCTAAACCTATCAACTTTGGTTTTGAAGTTCTTTTTGTGCTGAATATAAAAGGGAAGGGAAGCCATTTTTCATGCTTTCCCCCACTTTTCCTAGGGAGACTTTTTATCAGAGTAACTGTAATAAATTGCTTTTCAATGATCTTCCGATTCGATTGCTTATTGGAAAAGGGAAATTAGGGCAGAATCTGGAGCCAGTGGCTCAGAAAGATCGGCAGTTTGGCGGTCCGAATCCCTAGCGCCACGTAATGTAGGGAGTTCCCGTTACTTGTCCCAATTTCTGCCATCCTAGCAGTTCGAAAGCATGTAAAAAAATGCAAGTAGAAAAATACCTTTGGTGGGAAGGGAACAGAGTTCCGTGCGCCTTCAGCATTTAGTCATGTCAGAGTTTGTTGCATAAATTCAAATCCAGAAAGCACACACGGATAACTGATGCAGCAGGATTAATTAACTTCTTTATACACAAAGGAATAGATGAATAAATGTACAATACCAACAGGTGGTTCTTCCAAGTAAACACAAGGCAGTAGAGTTACAGGCAAACACAAGCAATTAGCTTCATTTCAGCAGACAAGCCCAGACCAACTGCTAGTTTACTTCTCAGAGCAGCAGACTGCTTAAGTTTCTGTTTCAATTCTTTGCACAGACTCAGATCTGTTTAAGCTCCCATTGGCTGACTTACTTGCTAGGCTTATTCATTGACTGACCTTGTTCCCATAACTCTCATGCCGGCCACATGACCACGGAGACTGTCTTCAGACAGCGCTGGCTCTTTGGCTTTGAAATGGAGTTGAGCACCGCCCCCTAGAGTCGGGAATGACTAGCACACATGTGCGAGGGGAACCTTTCCCTTTTCCCTTTAAAGGACATGTTATCACATTGTGCAGTCCATTCAGCACCTCCATCGCTGCCTCTGAGCAGTTAAAAGGATTTCAGGAAGGCAGGAGGAATTTCTCCAGAGGGTTTTATACATGTTTTGTTTTGAACTCAGGATGGCTTTAAAAAAAAAAACTTAGATTTTCAGCTTGGAAAACAGAAGGAATCCTTACGGGGGAAACAGCAAGAGAGTTACGGTAAAAAAGTAAGCAACCCATTCGATTTTCTTTCCATCACAAGATTGCTCTCCGTACATTGCGGATTCTGGCTGCGTGCCTGTGCATAAACCTTGCGAAAAAGAAAGAATTTTTTTTTTTTGCAACCTGCACCAAACAAGGATGCCCGTATATAATATTTAATAGGCTACGGACTCCTTGAATACCTGTAGGCATTATTGTTATCTGTTTCTGGTCTGCTGGAAGCATTCTAATTTGATGCTTTGGCTAAACTCGGGGAAAAATGGAATTGGACAAGAGAGAGATGCTTTTAAAAAAAAATGGAAGGAGGGAGATGGCTCTTGTTAAAGAGGCCCAGCGAGAAACGCCGAGTTGAAAACAACACCGCAAAGCAGAGGGAGAGAGAGGTAATCTCTGGGTGAAGAGTTAACAACGTACATCAATTGTGAAGGTAGACATGGATCAGTGATTGCCTGTATCCTGTATTCACAGATCCTTCTCTTCAATTTCCCAGCAAATCATTCTTTGAAAATGTCTTGAGAAAAATCCACAGGTTATTGGTATAGCAGTGGTTTAATTTTACACATAGCGAGAATAACAGAGTTGGAAGGGACCTTGGAGGTCTTCTAGTCCAACCCCCACCCCACCCCCGGCTCGAGCAGGAGACCTTATATACCCTATATTCAGAAGAAAGGCAATCTTTTCCATTTGTCCCAAAGGCTCTTTTTCAAAAGGCAACCGGACTTCATTCTTCCTTGAAGACATTTCGCTTCTCATCCAAGAAGCTTCCATTCTGCACCTCCATAACTGTCTGGTTTGGCTCTGCAACCCACCAAGACAGACACAGACTTTGGAGGATAATTAGAACTGCAGAAAAAACCATTACTGCCAACCTGCCTTCCATTGAGGACCTGTACACTGCAGGAGTCAAAAAGAGGGCTGTGAAAATATCTACAGACCCCCCACCCCATATCCTGGACATAAATTATTTCAACTTCTACCCTCAAAATGACGCTATAGGGCCCTGCACACCAAGACAACTAGGCACAAGAACAGTTTTTCCCCGAATGCCATCACTCTGCTACACAAATAATTCCTTCAACACTGCCAAACTATTTACTAAGACTGTATTACAATTATTCTTCTCTTCCTTCCTATTACCTATCTCCCCCCACTTATGACTATAATCTTGTTCCTTGTATCTTTACAATTTATATTGTTTTATTTAGTTTCCTAGTATGATTTGATTGCTTATTTAGTATCCTATGACTATCACTAAGTGTTGTATCTTATGATTCATGATGAATGTATTTATGATGACTATGATCATGATTTATCACTTATATTTTTATGTACACCGAGAGCTTTTGCACCGAAGACAAATTCACTGTGTGTCCAATCACACTTGGCCAATAAAGAATTATATTCTATTCCCCTATAGCATTACTACTACTACAACAACAACAACAACATCATCATCATCATCATATACTTTATTCATTAAACATGAAACTGAGCCAACTGAACATTCAAAAATGCATCACAAATACCATTGACTGGTGCTAAAGGTTGATACAGGTTGCTTCCAGCGTCCTAGGTATCAACCAAGTAGCAATAGCAATAGCAGTTAGACTTATATACCGCTTCATAGGGCTTTCAGCCCTCTCTAAGCGGTTTACAGAGTCAGCATATCGCCCCCACAGCCTGGGTTCTCATTTCACCCACCTCAGAAGGTATCAACCAAGTATCTTCTTAAAATGTAAGATGTTCCGAGTAGCGCAGTTTTTTGCAGTTCTGCTGGTGTTATTGCAGGAAGCTGCAATTTGTTGATGTATCTTGTAAAATTCTTGGACATGGTGCCAGGTGCCCCGATGACAATGGGCATCACTGTCACATGTTTCATCCATAACCGTGTAGTTTCGATGGCCAGGTCGCGATATTTCATTATTTTTTCTAGTTCTTTTTCTTCGACTCTGGCATCTCCAGGAACAGCGATATCAATAAACTGTACACTTCGGCCCTCCACAACCGTGATATCTGGCACGCTGTGCTCCAAATGACGATCCGTTTGTATTCAAAAGTCCCACAAGATCTTCACCTTCTCATTTTCCATAACCTTTTCCACTTTATGTTCCCATGACTTTCTCGATACAGGTAAAATATATATATTTTTACATAATGACCAGTGGATTAATTTAGCAACTCGGTCATGTCTAGCTTTGTAATCATATTAAATGTGAAACAGTTTTGACTTTATTATTGCAAAGTCGGCAGTTTGGGTTGTCAGTGGATTTTTGTATCTTCATTTTCATGGCATTAGTTTGTAGTGCTTGTTCTTGAGCAGCCAGTATTAAACCTTCTGTTTCTTTCTTGATAGTTGTTGTTGTTGTTATTGTTGTTGTTTTTGCTATTATTATGATGATGATGATTATAATCATCATCATCATTGCGTGGTTAATCTTTGGTGAGATTCACAGCCTTTGGGGCTGGTTGGTAGCTCAACAGCTCGAATCCTAACCAAGGGCCTAGGAACTGTTAAGGTAACGTCGGAGGTTATAAGTTGTTCCAAGTAGGGTGGTTTTTTGTAGAATCAGAATGTTCAAGTTTAAAATTTCCAAATAGCGAGGTAGCCCTTTAGGTATTGCTCCAAGGGCTCCAATTACAATTGGGACAACACATTTCTTTTTCCACAGTCGCTCAACTTCAATTTGCAAGTCCCGATACTTCGTGATTTTTTCTTGCTGTTTATCTTCAGTTCGTGCATCTCCAGGTATTGCAATGTCAATGAACCATACTTTTTTCTTTTCAGCTATTGTTATGTCAGGTGTGTTATGGGCCAAGTGCCTGTCAGTCTGGATTCTGAAGTCCCACAAGATCTTGACTTTCTCATTTTCTAAAACCTTCTCTACCTGATGTTCCCAGTGGTTTTTGCTGTATTCAAATCCAAACTTTTGGCACAATTTCCAGTGAATGATCTTAGCAACACGGTCATGGCGTTGTAGGTGGTCAGTTTGTGAGATTTTGCTGCACCCACTGATCAAGTGGTCGACTGTCTCATCTTTCTCATTACAGAGGCAGCATTTGCTGTTGGTGGTAACATGTTGAATTTATTATTATTATTATTATTATTATTATTATTATTATTATTATTATTATTATTATTATTAATATTATTATTAACAACAGAATTGTATCACAGCGACCAGTTGTTTTGCCGGATTTGGCATTGATTACTAGTCGGGCCCCACTCAGGGGCCTAGGACGTCGTAAGGTGTTTTCGTAATATGCGTGCAGATCCAAGCAGTGCGGCTTTATTATTTATTTATGAATTTATTATTATTATTGTTGTTGTTGTTGTTGTTGTTGTTGTTGTTGTACAATTGTATCACAGCGGCCAGTTGTTTCGCCGGATTTGGCATTGGTTACTAGTCGGGCCCCACCCAGGGGCCTAGGACGTCGTAACGTATTTTCGTAATATGCGTGCAGATCCAAGCAGTGCGGCTTTTTGCATTTGACTGATGGTGATTTTTGTCAATTTTTAACTGTTTTAAATGTAATTCCAGTGCTTTTGGAATAGCACCCAGTGTGCCAATTACCACTGGAATTACCACTGCTGGTTTGTGCCATAGTCGTTGAATTTCGATTTTTAAGTCCTGGTATCTTGCGATTTTTTCATGTTCCTTCTCGGCGACCCTGCTATCACCTGGTATTGCGATGTCTATGATTGTGACCTTATTTTTCTCAACCAGTGTGATGTCTGGTGTATTATGCGCCAGTATTTTGTCGGTTTGTATACGGAAATCCCACAAGATCTTGACCATCTGATTTTTGGTGACTTTTTCAGGCTGATGTTCCCACCAGTTTGTTGCTGTTTTAATGTTATAATTTTTGCACAAATTCCAATGGATCATTTGTGCTACTGAATTGTGCCGCAATTTATAATCAGTCTGCGCGATTTTTTTACAGCAGCTGAGTATGTGATCAACAGTTTCATCAGCTTCTTTGCAAAGTCTGCATTTGGCATCATCAGAGGATTTTTCGATTTTGGCCTTAATGGCATTTGTGCGGATAGCTTGTTCTTGCGCAGCCAGGATTAGTGACTCTGTTTCTTTCTTTAATGTACCTGTTTTTAACCATAACCAAGTTTGTTCACTGTCCACTTTATCTTTTATTTTTTCCAGAAATTGACCATGCAGTGCTTTGTTCTGCCAACTCTCCATTCTTGATTTTATCATATCTTTTCTGTATTCTTGTTTTGTCTGTTGGGCCTTCAGTAGATTTTTGTTCTTTACTTCGATTAATAGATGTTCTTGAGTGTCTTTTAAATAATCAGCCAGTGCATGTTTTTCTTCTTCAACTGTTTGCTTCACTTGTAATAATCCCCTGCCACCTGATTTTCGGGGCAGATATAGTCTATCAGTATCACCACGTGGATGTAAACTGTAGTGCATTGTCATTAGTTTCCTGGTTTTTCGGTCCAAAAGGTCCAAATCAGCTTGTGTCCAGTTAACTATGCCAGCTGTGTATCTTATAACTGGTATTGCCCAGGTATTTATGGCCTTGATTGCATTTCCACCATTCAATTTAGATTTCAAAATTTTCCTAACTCTGTTGGTGTACTCTCGCCTGACAATAGTTTTTACTTCTCCATGCTTGATGTTATCCAACTGCAGAATGCCTAAGTATTTGTAGGCTTCATTTTCTTTGCATTTAATTAGTTGGCCATTGGGCATTTCAATTCCCTCAGATGCAGTGATTTTGCCCCTTTTTATGGATACAGTGGCGCATTTTTCCATGCCAAACTGCATTGAAATATCGGTGCTGAATACTCGGACTGTATTTGTCAATGATTGGATTTCTATTTCTGACTTTCCATAGAGTTTCAAATCATCCATATATAGTAAATGCGAATTTTTTTCAGCTTTTTTGGCTGTTTGGTAGCCTAATTTCATTTTTTTTAAGATTACTGATAGTGGGATCATTGCGATGATGAAGAGAAGAGGTGAAAGTGAATCACCCTGGAAAATTCCTCGCTTGATATTAACCATTCCGTAGCTCTCATTCCCTACTGCCAACTCAGTTCTCCATTGTTTCATTGCCTTTTCAGTAAAGGATGTAATATTTTTGCTAATGCCAGTTGTTTCTAAGCATTTTATGATCCAACTATGTGGCAGTGAGTCAAATGCCTTTTTGTAATCAATCCAGACCATATTCAAGTTCGTTTTTCTGTTCTTACAATTTTCTAGTATCATTTTATCAATTAGAAGCTGATCTTTTGTGCCCCTGCTCCTTCTTTTGTTGCCTTTTTGCTCTACTGGCAAGATGTTGTTTGTTTCCAAATAATCCATCATGTTATCTGCAATAATGCCTGTGAGTAATTTGAAGGTTGTTGGCAAGCATGTTATTGGTCTATAGTTTTCAGGTGTTGTTCCTTTAGTTGGATCTTTCTGAATCAAGTATGTTTTTCCAGTTGTCAACCATTCATCAATTTGGCCCTTTTGTAAAATTTCATTCAGTTGCCTGGCCAATATTGCATGTAAACTGGTCAGATATTTGAGCCAGAAACCATGTAATTGGTCCTTTCCAGGTGATGTCCAATTCTTTACCTTTTTAACTCGATTTTTGATCATCTCAGTTGTTATTTCTAATACTTGCATTTGTTTGTTGCCAATGCTTTTCTCAAAGTCATGTATCCACTTTGCTTCCTTGTTGTAGTCCTTTGCATTTTCCCACAATTCTTTCCAGAATTCAACTGTGGCCTGCTTTTCTGGTTTTTCACTTTTGGTGTCACCATTCACATTAAGACTTTGATAAAAACGCCGTTGGTCTGATCGAAATTGCTGATTTTGTTTATATTGGATGATTCGTGCCTCATATCTTTCAATTTTTTCTAGCTGTTGCTGTTATCTGCTGTTTTACAATCTCTACAGCTTCATTGATGTTTCTTGTATCCAATCTATATCTTCTGATTAGCCGATCTATGATTTTGTTGTTTTTAAGTCGTTGTTCATGCATGTTCTTTAAGTTACTAGCATCTGCCCTTAATTTTTTGATTTTTTGTTCTAAACGGATTTTCCACTTTGGCTTTGGTGCTTTTTCTGTTGTGTGACTAGGTACTTTAATTTTAATGCCTAGTTCATTAGTGACTATTACAGCTGCGCTGTACATTAACTGGTTTGTTTCCAAGATGGTTCCTGGTTCAATTGTTGAAAACACTGCATTAACCATTTTCATGATAGGGGCCAAAATTTTCTTAGGCACAGTTTTTAGTGATGGTAAACGTTGCCTTTCCTCATTAAGCAGAAAATGTTCCATGATCTTATCCTTCAATTCTTTTTGTTTTTGAGTTAGTTCATCAGTTGGTTCAGTGATAACTGGTTCTAGTGGTGGTGATGTTATTTCCTCCCCGAGAGCTTCTTCTGGGAGTTCTACTATAGTGTCTTTAGTTGTGTCTTGAATATCAGTTATTTCCGCTTGTGATATTGTTTTTTGGGTTTTGCAATTTGCCTGAATTTCCTCATGTTCAACTTCACTAAACACTTTATTCCGTATAATAAATCGCCTTTGATCTGCTAGTCGTTGTTCACTAACATTTGAATCTGGATATTGTTGTTTCCATAATTCATACATTCGCTTTAAATAGCCTCTTTTTTCTGGCTCTGAGTTGTAGTAACAGGCCATTATGGCACGGTTTTCATCTGCACTATATTTTTGTCGTTTTGTTGGCTGGTCCACTTGTAGCCCACTTGTCGACGGATGTCCAGGGACCCCAACATCCGCCGCGGCCCTTGTTAACCCGCGCGACGACCGATGCGGTATGGAATTCTTATTCGTTTTTTTCACCATATTGTATGGGTTGGCGGGGGTTTTTTTTACGGGACCAGATGCCAACCTGATCCCAACCTTCCTCCTTTCTCATCCGGGCTTGGGACCGGCAACGGCGGAGTTATTATTATTATTATTATTATTATTATTATTATTATTATTATTATTATTATTTTTATTATTTTTATTATTATTATTATTATTATTATTATTATTATTATTATTATTATTATTTGTTGCTGTTGTTCTATTATTTTCCTTCTGTTCTGGTTTCATTATTTTTATTTGTCCCAAAAGTGTTTTTTCAAAACTTCATTTTTGACTTAAAGACATTTCGCTTCTCATCCAAGAAGCATCTTCAGTTCTTACTCCCAGCTATTCTTCAGTCGGAAAATTCGGACACTTGGCACAATGTCTCATAGTTATGACAGCTGCTGGGTTCCCCGGGCACCTGACAAAGTTGGTAAGGAAGCCAGAGTCTCTTAACAACAGTGTTACTGACTGGACAACGGCAGCAATCACTTAACAGCCATGGCAAGAGAGGTTGTAAAACGGGGCAAAATCCACTTAGCAACTGTCTCAGGGAGGAACAGACATTCTCAATGACCGTCATAAGTTGAGGCAATTTTCTTGTTCTTTTTCCATGTGTTCAGATCTGCAGAGTGAAAGGTGATTTTCTTAAAAAAAAAAAACCAGCCAGCCAGCCAGCCGAAGAAGCGGCACAATCAACTTCAATTATATTAGCGGGGAACTCTGCAATTATATCGCTCTGCAGTTGATCGGGGCACTTTGGAAAGCATTAAACTAATTAAGGGAATTTACTGGAAGCCGTTGCGCTTTTGTTTCTGAACAAAATAAATAAATAAACAGGCCCAGGCTGCTGAGGAGAGGCCGACGCGAGTCGTTGGATGGGAGACGGGAAATCTGGGAAGTGGATTTGACTGGCAGATTCAATAAACGACAGGGAGATCCCAGTTTGGGGAAATCGGATCGGAATGCTGGCAATTATCTTTGATGCTAATTCCTTCAGAACTATAGAAATGAGAATGAGAGCTGGGATGAGCGAAGGTGCTGATTTTAAGGTGGAGAGAAACAGATTAGGAAGGGAATACACAAAAGGAAATCTATTTGCCAGCACTGAACCAGCTTTCTATATCTATATCTATCTTTATCTATATCTGTCTCTATCATCTCTATCTATCTATTTATCTATATCTATTTATCTATATCTATTTATATCTATCTATCTATCTATCTATCTATCTATCTATCTATCTATCTCTGTCTATCAATCCATCTCTATCCATCCATTCATCTCTCTCTCCCCTCTCTCCCTCCCTCCCTATCTCTATCTCTCTCTTTATCTATCTATCTATCTATCTATCTATCTATCTATCTATCTATCTATCTATCTATCGCTCTCTCTATCCATCCATCCATCTATAACCACCCATCCCTCTCCCTCCCTCGCCCCTTCCCTATCTCTATCTCTCTGTATCTCTATCTCTCTATCTCTCTATCCATCCATCCATCTCTGCCAATCCATCCATCTCTATCTATCCATCCCTCCCTCCCTCCCTCTCCCTCTTCCTCCCTCCCTAGATCTATCTATCTATCTATCTATCTATCTATCTATCTATCTATCTATCTCTATCAATCCATCAATCCCTCTCCCTCCCTCCCTCCCTCCCTACCCACCCACCCATCCAAGGCTTGAGTTTCCTCAAAGTTCCACTTTATTATAGATGTCATATTGGCATTTCTGGGAAAACCCAAATCTGAAAGCTTCCCAGTTTTCCCCATCCAAACGAAAGTCCAAGCCTCTACCCAGCACCCACATGTCTGCCATATGGTCCAATCAGTTACCATCCCAACTGGAGGTGCCTCCCAGTCACACCACTCCAGATGTAGGGCAAGAGGTCCTTGACTCTCTGAGAAAGGAATGTTATTTTGACTATATACATCGCCCATACTTCATATAATCCCCCCTCCCATTTTCCCACAGCAAAAAAATATATGTGTCAGGCCTGAAGGCTCATCGTGAAAGATGGCTTCCAGGCCTGACAGTTGCTGTCTCCAAGAAGTCCAACTGTATTCTGACCTAGGCTTCTTTTATCTCCCTTGAAGCGCTGCCAGAGACCAATTTGCCAATTAGTTTTGCAAGGAAGGCCAAACTTAGCGCAGAGTCCAACGGAGCTTCCCAGAGTTTGAACCAACCAAAACGAACAAAGTTGCTTCCTGCAAAGGCTCATGTCCGTTTGCTCCTCTTTTATGTCTTATGGGAGGGGCCAATCATCTCCAAGCCTTACTCTTGAGTCAACCCTTTTGTCTTAATTGTTCTTGCCTTCTGGAAGCACTGTGCATGCGCACACTGGGAACAGACTCCCACTGTTCTTCTGCTTCGCTGATGTCCGACTCCAGAGGCAGCACATAACTCTCAGATGGCCCTGGCCCCCCTCTCTGCCTCCAACACAGAGCCTTCATTTGAGCCTTCTCCAGACTCCAGGACTGGCCCATCTTCCTCCTCAACCTCACTCCTCACTGTCCGACTCTGCTGCCAGCTCCGCAGGCCATCGACGGACCACAACAAACTGTTCCCACGGCCACAATCCTTGCCAAGGATTTCAAAGGGCCGAGCCAAAGTGATATATCACCGGAGCAATCTTTCTTTTTCCCCTCCACCCCCTTTGCTTTGAGACCCTCTCAGTGTTGTGAGCACTATCACGTACCAAGTAATTGAATTCCTCAGTCCTGTAAATATTTTGGGCAACCTGGGACCTCCTGAAAAGGTCAGAGATTTTCTGAAAACCATCTTCCATCCTGGCAACTCCTTTTATTTTATTTTATTTTTCAAAATGAAATACCTGAAGCCGCGGTCCCAAGGCAGAGGAAGATATTCTTGCTGTGGCATCCGGGGGGAAAACACACAGACACACACACAAACACACACACCATACAATCTGTACCGATACAGATGGCTTTATTGACTATACGGAACGATAGCCGAGCCAATGTTCTCAAACTTTCCCCAAAGAAAACAGTATTGACTACTATGTGCATCAGCGGGGATTATATCTTTGCGTGGCAGACAGATTTGTCGCTATCTCTAAATGTCCTCTTTGGATTGCTTCATTCTCTTCTTCTTTATCTCTGTTAAAATCCCCCCCCCCCAAAAAAGAATAGCAACCAGTTCATTTGTTTGTTTGTTTTTTGTTTGAGTGTCAGCCCTCCAAGGTAAAGGTTCCCCTCGCACATCTGAGCTAGTCGTTCCTGACTCTAGGGGGCGGTGCTTATCTCTGTTTCAAAGCCGAAGAGCCAGCGCTGTCCGAAGACGTCTCCGTGGTCATGTGGCCAGCATGACTCAATGGCAAAGGCGCACGGAAGGCTGTTCTCTTCCCACCAAAGGTGGTTCCTATTTTTTTACTTGCATTTATTTAACTGCTTTTGAACTGCTAGGTTGGCAGAAGCTGGGACAAGTCACGGGAGCTCACTCCGTTACGCGGCGCTAGGGATTCGAACCGCCGAACTGCCGACCTTTCTGATCAACAAGCTCAGCATCACAGCCATCCTCCAAGGTAGACCAAACTTGGAAAGTGGTACAGATTAAACTTCATCTTAGAATGTCCATGGAGAGTCTTGGCTATCCGGGTTGTCATTGTCCCAATTGTGTTTTTTTTCAAGAGACAACTGGGCTTTTTCCCCCCTTGTTTTCTTGGAAGATGTTTTGCTTCTCATCCAAGAAACGTCCTTGGTTCTGCCTAGATGGTGGAGAATGGAAGGATTTATATAAACTGAAGAAGCTATCCCTAACCCTTTATTAGTTTCCATCAGTTGCTTCTTTGTCCTGCCTTCTGGTGCTTTGGAAAATAAGTTGGCCCTTGCTTCTTTGTGGCAACCCCTGAGATTTTAAAGACAGCTATTACGACTGAATGCAGAATGACAGAGTTTAAAGGGACCTTGGAGGTCTTCTAATCCAATCCCCTGCTCACGCAGGAAACCCATAGAATAGAATAGAATAGAATATGAAATGAATAGAGAATAGAATAGAATAGAATAGAATAGAATAGAATAGGAGTTGGAAGGGACCTTGGCAGTCTTCTAGTCCGACCCCCTGCTTAGGCAGGAAACCCATAGAATAGAATAGAATAGAATAGAATAGAATAGAATAGAATAGAATAGAATAGAATAGAATAGAATAGAATAGAATATGAAATGAATAGTGAATAGAATAGAATAGAATTGGAGTTGGAAGGGACCTTGGAGGTCTTCTAGTCCAACCCCCTGCTTAGGCAGGAAACCCATAGAATAGAATAGAATAGAATAGAATAGAATAGAATAGAATAGAATAGAATAGAATAGAATAGAATAGAATATGAAATGAATAGAGAATAGAATAGAATAGAATAGAATAGAATATGGAATGAACAGAGAATAGAATAGAATAGAAGGAGTTGGAAGGGACCTTGGAGGTCTTCTAGTCCAACACCCTGCTTAGGCAGGAAACCCATAGAATAGAATAGAATAGAATAGAATAGAATAGAATAGAATAGAATAATCAAGTTGGAAGGGACCTTCGAGGTCTTCTAGTCCAACCCCTTGCTTATTCAGACTAATGGTTGTCCAATCTCTTCTTAAAAACCTCCAGTTTTGGAGCATTGACAATTTCTGGAGGAAAGTTTTTCCACTGGTTAATTGAAAAAATCCAACATTAGAAATTACATTTGGTACGGACATTTTCTCCCTATGAATAAATACCTGGGCAATTCCGGGTTATCAACTAGTATAGTATTAAAAATACACTGGAGTGAATGGCATGTCCATCTGTTACTATACTTAAAGGACATTTACACTCAGTTCTTCCTTCATTTGTAATGCTTGCACTTCCACTGGGCTCTCTGCCCTACTTCTCCAACTCTCCTAAACAGAACAGGAAGTAAGTGTGACTGTCACATCCCATACCTTGACCTCTCTTTATAGGTGTGCAAGCTATTGTTGACTAGCTCTTTTCTCCATATCCCTCATTGTTTTGAAGGCTTTTGTCCCTCTCAAACCAGCTCACTGTGCACCCTGAGATAATTAGGCCAACTTATTTAAAAGTTATGACCTAATTAGTGGCTTTAATGGTCATTAATTATAGAAAGAGCAACAAAGCTGTTAGAGTTTTGAAGCGGCCACCTATGAGGGTGAGGCACAGGTATTTATCCGGGCCTGTAAAGGAGAGAGGCTACTCAGCTTAACATCTAATTAAGCCAAATTGTCCCTAGTAATTATAAGCAATGTGATTTTATTTATCTGGTGTAATTAGCAGGGACTTTGCACTGTCTTTGACCGGGCATACTGGGGATGGGGAGAGAGGAAGAGATTAAAACATCATCCATCAACATGCGTTGTGTCTGTGTGTGTGTGTTTGTGTGTGTGTGTATGTGTTTTGAATTGGAGATTTGAGTATCAAAAGGTGACAGAATCCAGGAAGGTGAAAAGAAAGGAGAACAACATGATGGATTTCCCTAAGAGGTAGAATTGTAAGGGAAGAGAGAAACTATCTAAACTAACGTCACGAAACAGGTAAGAGGAAGAAACAGGGACAAAGAGAAGGCATTTAGGAGCCATGAATGGGATTTTAGTATTAAATTGGTAGTTTTCAATTGTCACAGTTCATTTACCAGAATAGAATAACAGAGTTGGAAGGGAACTTGGAGGTCTTCTACTCCAATCCCTTGCTTATGCAGGACACCAGACAAATGGCTATCCAACATCTTCTTAAAAACGTCAGTGTTTTGGAATATACATAACTTCTGGAGGCAAATTGTTTTAACTGTCAGGAAGTTTCTCCTTAGTTCTAGGTTGCTTTTCTCCTTTATTAGTTTCCATCCGTTGCTTCTTGTCCTACCCTCAGGTGCTTTGGAGAACATATGAAAGACTGTTTTTGAATGCAGCTTTCCTAGGGGAAACTTTCTCACAATGATCTGTGTTTGAAGCTGCTTGAGAAGACCTTTCCCCTCCTTATCATATCCTCTTTGGGAGGCTGTTCTCTGTTGCCTTCTCCCTTAGTCCCAACTCTAAAAAGTTTTTGTAGAAGCATGAAGATCTGATTTTTCTCCCGTGCATTGGACCAAGATATTTATATCCTGTTCTATTGTGACAATGAACACTTGCTCTACACAGCCTCAGGTATGTTTGAATTATGTTACACATCAAATATGAAAGAGCCCTTTGTGAGTTGGCTCTGAGCTGAGGTGGATACCTGCAGAAGAGTAACATTAGAACATAGATGTTGTGACCCACCAGTGGATCACGGGAGAGATTGGTGAACCACCATCTCTTCTTTGGTGAATATTGGCATGGGGGCCATTGCTTCTCTTTTGCCTCTTCGTGGCAATTGGCCTAGCAATAACTTCTGAGCTGCCTTTTGTTTTGAGAGAGGTGAGTTGACCCCACTGTCCGAAAAATGATGGATTGGCCTTCGTATCGGGATGACTAACTGCTCTCCACCCTCAATTCTTTGCAATGAGAAGATTGCTCCGAATAGAGCCAGGGTTGTTTTCATGGTCCAGTGCCACCAAGCAATTAACCATGAGTGAGTGAGTTCTCCCAACCTTTACTAAAAACCATGGCAGTTTATCAATGTGTCAGGGCTGTTGGCAGATTCAAGAAATCTAAATTTAACAGGTGACTGGTTTGGCCACGCCTGGCTGCTGCCAACAGATCATCCAGATATTGAGTCCCAACTGGACGGTTGGACCCAACAGAACAAGCTGTTGTTGAGGAAAAGGATAAATGAGGTTAACTTGGGAAGTTCACTGAATAGCTTCAGAGGAGGGGAGAAAGGAAGAGAGGGGGGGAAGGGAGAGGGAGAGAGAGACAGAGATAAGACAAAGAGAGACAGAGAGAGGGGGAGAGGGAGGGAAACAGAGACAGACAGAGAGACAGAGAGAGACAGAGACAAAGAGAGACACACAAAGAGAGAGAGGGAAAGAGAGAGGGAGAGAGAAACAGACAGAGATAAGACAGACAGAGACAGAGAGAGGGGGAGACGGAGGGAGGGAGACAGAGACAAAGAGAGACAGAGAGAGAGGGAGAGGGAGGGAAAGAGAGAGGGAGAGGGAGAGACAGACAGACAGATAAGACAGACAGAGACAGAGAGAGGGGAAGAGGGAGGGAAACAGAGACAGACAGAGAGACAGAGAGAGACAGAGATGAAGAGAGACACACACAGAGAGAGAGGGGGAGAGGGAGAGAGACAGACAGACAGAGATAAGACAGACAGAGACAGAGAGAGGGGGAGAGGGATGGAGACAGAGACAGAGAGAGACAGAGACGAAGAGAGACAGAGACAGAGAGAGAGAGGGAAAGAGAGGGAGAGAGAGACAGACAGGCAGACAGAGACGAAGAGAGACAGAGAGAGGGGGGGAAAGAGAGGGAGAGAGAGAGACAGAGAGACAGAGATAAGACAGACAGAGACAGAGAGAGGGGGAGAGGGAGGGAGGAAGACAGAGACAGACAGAGAGAGAGACAGAGAGAGACAGAGACAAAGAGAGAGACACAGAGAGAGAGGGAGGGAAAGAGCGAGAGGAGGGCGAGAGAGACAGAGACAGAGACACACTCATTCTTACATGCATGACAAATGCTGGGTGACTTTTGCAGCAGATTACCGTGTTTTCCCGAAAATGACAAGATCTTATTTTCTTTTGACCCCCAAAATAAGAGCTTGGCGCTATTTTCAGGGAGGTCTTATTATTGTTGATGTGCAGTAGAGGGGCAGCGTAGTCACCTCATGGGTGCTGCTGTGTTGCAATATTTTCAGGGGAGGACTTATTTAAGCCCATACGCTCAAAATCCCGATTGGGCTTATTATCTGGGGAGGTCTTATTTTCATGGAAACGTGGTCTCTATCTCTATCTCTATATTTCCCCATAAATAAGACAGGGTATAGTTTTCCTTTGAAACACCCCCCCCCCCCAAATAAGTATTTGGCCCTATTTTCAGGGAGTCTTATTATTTTTGAGGTGCAGGGCGTGGCGAGTGTGGTCACCTCGTGGCTGCTGCTGTATTGCAATATTTTCAGGGAGGGCTTATTATCTGGGGAGGGCTTATTATCCAAAGATGATGTCTTATTTTCATGGAAACAGGGTAAGAACAATCACATTTCAGATTACCGATTTTAGTCTAGGTTTTTTTTGGGGGTGGGAAACCCTACACAAAACACTAAAACAAAAACTAATGATAAGATCTGATTCCATTGGGCTTAATCCTACTATTCCTCAAATGTTTTGTATTCAAACGACTTTCCAAACTCACTCAACTTTTCTGGCAACAGCCCACTTTAAAAAAAAAAAATGGAACGATACCTAGATGGAAATTGTCCCCAACCTTAAATAGTTTTTCCCACCAAAGACTCTTCTCTCTTTAGGCTGCATTTCCAAGGTACTTTAGAATTTGAATTTGTGAGATTTTATAGCAGAGGTTTCTGGAAGGGATATTTATGGATCAACCTCCTTGGCTGCCCACACTTCCTGATCTGCACTTTAAACAAAAAAAAAAAAGGCTTTGAGCACATTATTTTTTTTATGTTGCAAGGAGGCAAAGTATCAGTGAGTTGGAAGGCACCATGGAGGTCTTCTAGTCCAACCCCCAGTTCAGGCAGGAGACCGTATACCGTTTCAGACAAATGGTTGTCCAGTCTCTTCTTAAAAACATCCAGTGATGGAGCACTCATAAGTTCTGGAGGAAAGTTATTCCATTGATTAATTGTTCTAACTGTCAGGAAATTTCTCCTTGGTTCTAAGTTGCTTCTCTTCTTGATTAGTTTCCATCCACTGCTCCTTGTTCTGCTGCTTTGGAGAATAGCTTAACCTCTTTGTGGTAGCTAAGAAGTTGGTTTAAACCAGAAAGTCCATGTGCTTCTCCTAGCTGAGGTTTATTTAAAAAATTCCAAAATTATTATGAAGCTTATTCCTGCGGCTACAATATGTTGCTCTCAAAGAGAGAGAGAGAGAGAGAGAGGGAGGGAGGGAGGGAGGGAGGGAGGGAGGGAGGGAGGGAGGGAGAGAGAACTTCCTGCTGGTTTTTGGGGGTATATGTTCACCTCATTTCAACAAGGGGAGGGGATGTAAAGCTACAAAGCAGAGCTGAAAGCTGAAACATTGCTATTGCGATATTCACTTCTTCGTACTTCCCCGCCTTTGCAAGTGTGCAAACAGTTGTTTTTTAAAAAAGAATAAAGGTCAGCACGACAATTTTGATAAATATTTCATTGCCACTGTTTTTTTTAAAAGAAATCTCTCTGTCACCGTTAAAGATTGGATGTCGAAAAGGGGTGACATCTGGCACTCAAAGAATGGAAAGCAATTAAAATATTTTTTGGGGGGAGGGAAGGGAGAAATGTAAGTAACACAGTAAGGAGAAAAGAGGGAAAGAAGCACTCACGGGAAGAGAAAAAAACAGGGCCATTTTATGGAGAAAAACTGCCATTCCAAACTGTTGGGTAGAATAACAATATGGTAATAATAACTGAATAGATACAATCCGTACAATCTCAGTGACTTGTGTAGTGATTTACAAAAATCTTCTGCAGATTTTGGGCGCTCCCTGTGTGAATTTAAGAAAGTTGTTGTGGCCCCACCAGCAGCCAGCAGAGCTGGCAGCAGATTCAGACAGTGAGAAGGTTGGGAAGGAACATGGGCCAGTCCTGGAGTCTGGAGAAGGCTCTGACGAGGGCTCTGCATCGGAGGCAGAGAGGGGGCCAGAGCCATATGCCACTTATCAGATGCCTTCAGAGTCAGACATCAGTGAGGCAGAAGAACAGCTGGAGCTTGTTCCCAGTGTGCGCTTGTGCAGAGTTGCCAGATGAAGGGAACAGTTAAGAAACAAGGGTCAACTTGGGAGTAAGGCCACAGGTGGATGGTGAATGGCCCCTCCCAGAGGAAATAAAAGAGGAGCGAAAGGGGAGTGGAGTTTGCAGGAGACCGTTAGTTCTCTTCATTGGCCCGTGACTCTCCCAGACTCCTTGCCAAGTTTTGCAAGTATCAGCCTGGCAGCTCTCCAAGCCAGATAAGGTCTGTGACTGTAAATCCTCCCTTGAATGACTTTGCTGGATATGAATGAGTGGAATTCACAGCAAATTAATAAAAAAGGGGTTTTTTGTCGGGACAAGGAGTTTGCTTCATGCTCTTGGGAAGCCTCAGTCAGAACAGAAAGTCCTGGATGTAACATATCTACCAAGAAAAAATGGCTTTGATAAAGGAGAATGTTTGTGGCTCCAATATTGGTGCTCGCTGAGCCTGGTTGTTTTCTTGCAGACATTTCATTACCCAACTAAGTAATGACATCAGTGCTGGTAAGGAGTGGGGTTGACTCTCAATTTATGTTCTAGTGGCTTGTCCTGCCAGTGTTTTTGTGAGGATCTTTGGCTGGGTTATTTACTGTTTGCTTTTTTCGCAATTCTTTGATTGGAGTATTCTTTACTTGATTGTTGGTCTGAGGTTAATCTTGAAGTTAATCTATACTCAACTAAGTATTGATTGCTGATGGAGAGATATTTTGGTCTTTTTGTTCACTTTTCGGCTGGTTGATGGTCTTGTCGAGGTTCCAACTAGCATCCAAAAGTAAATCAGAGTTCCAAGGCAAAGTATTGCTCTTTTAGAGAGCCATGTTGGCACATGTGCGAAAACCCGAATCTGAAAGCTTCCCGGTTTTCCCCACCCAGTTGAAAGTTCAAGATCTCCCACCCACCCACTCACCCACTAGTCCATCACATGGTCTAATCTTCCACTGCCATATTGGCAGTTCCACCCATCCGGTTCCAGTCAGGTGCAAAGACGAAGGATGACCTTGGCTTTCTAGAAAGAATGTTGTTATGGCTACTTATCATCTAACTCTGTACAATCTCATTTTCCCACCATAAAAAATACATAGTAGGAAAATAGAAGGAGCGGCAGGCCAAAGATCAAAAAAAAAAAAAAAGATGGCTGCAGGCCTGATGGGTCTCTCTCTCTCGCACAGTGTGTAGGTGCCATTTATGTCTATGCGTCTGTCGATGGCCAATTTGTCAGCATGGCAGGCTTCTAGAAATTCTCGGGTATTTTTGGACTCGGTTGGCTGTAGGGAAGGAGAGGAAAATGGCTTCCACTTCATGCTCCAAGCAAAGAGAATGTCAGAACGAAGGGCAGCCGTTCTTTCGTCAACTTTTCATTTGCGGAGTTTTGACGGAGTGGTTTTTTTTCGGATTGAAACAGGTCCAGGTAGAGATTGATCGATCCGCCCCGGAGCTCCATTAAAAATGGATCAAATAAAGCCGGGCTGTCAAGATGTATAGAAAGTCATCCTTGTTTTCTCCATGGTTAGGGAGCCTATAGGTTTACCCGATGAACCAATCCTGTGATGGGGAACACACATACACACACTTGACGGGAGGGGAAATTGCTGAGCTGGGTTTTGCATGTGGAGGGGGCTTTGTTAGGTCAAGAGGGCGACGCGCGAGGTGTTCGAGTCTCCCTCCGCGTCTCCCCGGAGCTCGCTCGCTCTTCACTTATTGAATTAGGATGAATTGGAACTTTCATAAATTGTGATATAAATCATTATCTCAAGTTAGCAGATGCCGTCTCACCAGGGTAGAGCGCTGTTAATAACTCTGCCGGATTAGGAGTGATTGGTACAATTTAAACCTTGTTTCTCTCAGCTTGATCAGCCTCGTCGCAAAAAGGGTGGCAATTATCCCATTTCGCTTTGAATAGCTCAGCATTAGAAGACCTGCCACCTCCAATCCATCCATCTTAATGAAGCCGCCTCCATATCGGTTCCCTCCCTTGGCCAAATATATCTCCCCTCCCCCTTCCCCCTCCCCATTTTGACGCAGAGCCCTCCACTTTCTGCAGAGCAAGCAATATAATTATTATTATTATTATTATTATTATTATTATTATTATTATTATTATCATCACATACTCAGCTGCTGTAAAAAAATCGCGCAGACTGATTATAAATTGCGGCACAATTCAGTAGCACAAATGATCCATTGGAATTTGTGCAAAAATTATAATATTAAAACAGCAACAAACTGGTGGGAACATCAGCCTGAAAAAGTCACCGAAAATCAGATGGTCAAGATCTTGTGGGATTTCCGTATACAAACGGACAAAATACTGGCGCATAATACACCAGACATCACACTGGTTGAGAAAAATAAGGTTACAATCATAGACACCGCAATACTAGGTGATAGCAGGGTCGCCGAGAAGGAACATGAAAAAAATCGCAAAATACCAGGACTTAAAAATCGAAATTCAACTACTATGGCACAAACCAGCAGTGGTAATTCCAGTGGTAATCGGCACACTGGGTGCTATTCCAAAAGCACTGGAATTACATTTAAAACAGTTAAAAATTGACAAAATCACCATCAGTCAGATGCAAAAAGCCACACTGCTTGGATCTGCACGCATATTACGAAAATACGTTACGACGTCCTAGGCACCTGGGTGGAGCCCGACTAGTAACCAATGCCAAATCCGGCAAAACAACTGGCCGCTGTGATATAATTGTATAATAATAATAGTAATAAGAATAATAATAATAATTCTGGATTTAGCTTTCTGATTTCTTGGGCTATTTTGGCCACTGTCCTGCTAGCATTTTCCTGCTTTTATTATGCAAGGGGACGGTTTATTTGGCCCTTCCCCTTTTTTTGGCAGATTTTCTGGAGAGGAAAATTAGGCAAGAAGCAAAGAATAAGCCAACAATCAGCTAATTGAGCTGAATTTGATGAATGTATTATTCACATTGCAGGGAATAATAGACTCAATGATTTTTATTAGCTTGCCTTTTTTTTTTTTTTTGCAGGAGTCAGTCGCGATAACATCGAGTAATCCGATGATGGCCTCTGTGTGCAGTCAGAACAGAGCTGGAAGGGACCTTGGAGGTCTTCTAGTCCAGCCCCCTTTATGTGCCTTGCAGTCCTCTGGTCATGAGTACTCTTTCTGAGAGTCGTTGAGGCCACTTGGAGGTTTCGCTGCAGTCCATGCAGCATTTGAAAGCAACATCCACATTCTGGTTTGAATGAGGGCAGAAAATGTAGGGCAGAAAATGACCCTACGAGCAAACCAGAAGTCGCTTTCGCTTTGTTTGCTTGTAGAGTCCGTTTAAGCCCTCCGGAGGCTTTGGGGACCTTCAGGAGACTTTCCTGAAGCCTTTGGAGGACTAAAAATGACCCCATGAGCAAACTGGAAGTCACTTCCTCTTTGTTAGTAGGGTCGATTTAAGCCCTCCGGAGGCTTCGAGGACCTTCAGGAGGCTTCCCTGAAGCCTCTGGAGGACTAAAAACGACCCCATGAGCAAACCAGAAGTCAGTTCCTGAACTTCCGGTTTGCCCATAGGGCTGGTTTTTTGTGCTTCAGAGGCTTCAGGGAAGTCTCCTGAAGCCTCCGGAGGGGAGGGAGGCTCTTTTCACCCTCCCTAGGCTCCTATAAAGCCTCTGGAGCCTGGGGAGAGCGAGAAATGGCTTTTAAAAAGGCTGAACTCATGCATGCTGGCCAGCTGACAGGGCAATGCCTCACGTGCCCTGGCCAATGGCTCCGCGTGCCACCTGTGGCATGCGTGCCATAGGTTCGCCATCCCAGATATAGGGTTCCCTGCTGGAGGAGGAGGTTGGATTAGAACTGTGATGGGGGAACCTATGGCCCTCTCTTCCGGCATGTGTGCCGTCTCCCCAGATCAGATCTCGGCGGCGTTTCTTTCATCAGCTTCTCTTTCCTTGCAAACGACGAAACAGAAGCTCACAAAAGAAAAATAAAACTTACCTCTTGCTGTGCTGCCGGTGTTGGGATGCCCCACCCTCCCGCCAGCCAGCTTGTCTTCGGGTGTCTGTACATGCAGTTCCACCTTTCAGTTCGGGCATGCGTGCATGCACAGTTTGGAGCCTTGGTGCCCAAAAGGTTTGCCGTCCCTGGACTAGAAGATCTCCAGGTGCCTCCCAACCCTATTATTCTATGGCCTAAGTTCATCCGTGGCTGTTCTGGTGACTGCTAACATCGTGCTTATCACAAGCATCTCCTGATATGAATTTGTCTTCTTCTCTCTCTTTTTTTTTTTCTCTTTTAGTCCAGGAAGCTCAGAAAACAGGTTTGGAAAACACTTTGAGGGAAGCCAGGGTAGTGTTGAGCAAACAGCGACACCAAAGGCATGTGTCAGAACCCATCACCTGCTGTTTCCGCGAGATGCTTGCCAAGGCCTTCTCAGCTCTTTTCTGCGCATCCTTCCTAATTGCTTGTGTCGTGCATATTCCCATTTAGAGAAGGAAAGGTCAAGTGGTTTTGGCAGAGAAAGGAAGGTTGTTGTTTCAGACACGGATGTGGATGTAGTGGCCGGAGGACAGCTGTCAAGGAACTCTCTCAGATGCCTTCTCGGAGAAGTTAACAGATTGAAGGGACCCTGCAGGCCATCTAGTCCAAATCCCCCCACCCCCGCCCAAGTAGACCCTACACTATTTCTGACAGTCTCTTCTTGAAAACCTCCAGTGATGAAGGCAACTTCTGTTCCTTTGGTTGATTACTCTCATGGTCAGAAAGTTCCTCCTTATTTCCAGGTTGAATCTCTCCTGGATCAGTTTCCATCCTTTATTCCTTGTTTGGCCTTCAGGTGCTTTGGAAAATAGCTTGACCCACTCCTCTCTGTGGTAGCCCTTCAAATATTGGAAGGCTGCTATCCTGTCTCCCCTGTCCTTCTCTTCACTAGATTAGCCATGCCCAGTTCCTGCAAATGTCCTGCCCAAGCAGGAGACCCTATATCATTTCTGACAGATGGCAGTCCAGTCTCTTCTTGAAAGCCTCCAGTGATGGAGCACCTACACTGTATGAAGGCAAGTTCTTCCACTGGTTAATTGTTCTCACTGTCAGGAAATTTCTACTTAGTTCTAGGTTGCTTCTCTCCTTGATTAGTTTCCATCTATTGCTTTTTGTCCTGCCTTCTGGTGCTCTGGAAAATAGCTTGACTCCCTCTTCTTTGTCGCTGAGATATCACACTGCTATCATGTCTCCCCTGGTTCTTCGGGTGTCTGTACATGCAGTTCCACCTTTCAGTTCGGGCATGCAGATACGATGAACTGATGGCTCCTCCATCAGTTCATCGTATCTTTTAGCCTCCAGTCTCCTAATCATCCTGGTTGCTCTTCTCTGCACTCCTAGAGCCTCAACATCTGTTTTATAGTGTGGTGACCAAAACTGGATGTTGTACTCTAGGTGTGGCCTTACTAAGACTTTATAGAATTGGTGTTAGTACTTTCCTTGATCTGGATTGTATCCCTCTGTTAATGCAACTTAGGATTGCATTGGCTTTTTTGGCTGCCGCTGCACATTGCTGGCTCCTATTTAGCTGGTTGTCCACTAAGATTTCAAGATCCCTCTCAGAGTCACTGCTATTAAGCCTGGTTTCACCCAGTCTGTATGTGTACTCTTTTCTTGCTGGAGGAGAAGGAGGAGGATTCACCAACCAGCAAAGAGGAGAAGGAAAGACAATTCCATTTCTTCTCATGACATTTTGAACTTTTCGAGGTCCGCCTCTACCTGAAGTTGAGCTGCTGTTGATTTATTTTATAGCGCGCAAGGAAAAAAAGCAAAGAACAGTGGCATCAGACAGCCATTCTTGGGATTCATAACAGCATTTCATAAAAACGATTATTGCTCCCAAGAAAAGCTTCTTGGTGATGGTCAATTCTTGGATAAGCGAGGGAGAAAAGTAAATGAATGATGATGCCAGCTCAAGTGTTCCCAAGACTGTTGCAGGTTGACATAAATTACTTATGGATTCCAATGAACCTGGGGCTTCTCATGCAGCCTTCCGAGTGCAGCTTTCTCCGTCGCTTTACCTTCTGAACTGAAGGAACAAGATTTGTGAGTCTTACATGCGGTATCTGTGCTTCGAAAAATAAGAGGTAGACAGTAACTCACGTCCATCCATGAAGAAGCACTGATCTATTGTCTTTTTTTTAAAGGGGGGGGGGAATTCTACTAAATTAAAGGCTGAACTGTTGGTCCCTCCAATGTTGTTGAACTCTCCACATTATGTGAAGAAGCTTTGCAAAGCTCCGGTAACATTGTACTGCAAAATAGGGCATACAAAACCTTTGCCAGACCAATTCTTGAATACAGCTCATCTGTCTGGAATCCACACTGTATATTGGACATTAGTACAATTGAACGAGTCCAGAGGTATTTCACGGGAAGAGTCCTCCACTCCTCTGCTCACAACAGAATCCCTTACGCCGTCAGGCTCAAAATTGTGGGCTTGGACAACCTGGAATTACACCACCTACGGTCTGACCGAAGCGTAGTACACAAAATTGTCTGCTACAACGTCCTACCCCTCAAAGCCTACTTCAGCTTCAAACTCAACAATACACGGGCAAACAATAGATACAAACTCAAGGTTAACTGCTCCAAACTCGATTGCAGAAAATACGACTTCAACCACAGAGTGGTCAACGCCTGGAATGCTCTACCAGACTCCGTTGTTACATCCTCAAACCCAAATAACATTAACCTTAAACTGTCTACCGTGGACCTCACCCCATTCCTAAGAGGTCCATAAATGGGGTGTGCATAAGCGCACCAGCGTGCCTATGCTCCCTGTCCTAATGTCACCGTTTATTTGTACTCATTTCATGTGCTCATGAAAACAATGTACAATGTCATTGTATTTATACTCATTTCCTTTGTTCATGTCCATGTTTATACTTATACCTGTTATCTTGTACATATTTGACAAACCAAATAGATAAAAATAAATTATGGCTTTGGAAGCAATCCAGCACGCATTTCTCTGATGCTGAAAAGTTGGCAACTTCTGGAGCAATTCCTATGAAACAAGATTGAGAGGAAGCAAGGAAGCCCACAACGTTCCTTATTGAATTCTGGGATTCGTGGTCAAAAGAGGGGTTGATCGTTACGTGTTTTGATGTCTGGGTGTCTACTTGGACAAACTTGTACAGGAGAACTCCAAAAGGGGTGGTAGCCATAAGTGATGATAGTAGGTTTCTGGAGGACCATCTATTTCTGAACATTGTTCCGAAGAGCCACGGTGGTGCAGTGGTTAGAATGCAGGACTGCAGGCAACCTTTGCTGAGTGCTGACTGCCTGCTATTTGGCAGTTCAAATCTCTCTAGGGTCAAGGTTGACTCAGCCTTTCATCCTTCCGAGGTGGGTAAAATGAGGACTTGGATTGTTGGGGGCAAGAGATGGACTCTGTAAACTGCTTAGAGAGGGCTGTAAAGCACTGTGAAGTGGCATATGTCTAAGTGCTATTGCTAAGTGCTATCCATCCATCCATCCATCCATCCATCCATCCATCCATCCATCCATCTATCCATCCATGTCTGTCTGTGCCTGCCTATCTATCTATCTATCTAGCTATCTATCTATCTATCTATCTATCTATCTATCTATCTATCTATCTATCTATCTATCTATCTATCTATCCATCCATCCATCCATCCATCCATCCATCCATCCATCAACCTACCTACCTACCTACCTACCTACCTACCTACCTACCTACCTGTATATCTATCTATCTATCTATCTATCTATCTATCTATCTATCTATCTATCTATCTATCTATCTATCTATCTATCTATCTATCTTCTACCTACCTACCTATCATTATCTATCTATCTATCTATCTATCTATCTATCTATCTATCTATCTATCTATCTATCTATCCATCTATCTATCTATCTATCATCTCTATCATCTATTTATATCTAGCTATCCATGGTGGTGCAGTGGTTAGAATGCAGTACAGCAGGCTACTTCTGCTACCTGCCCACTGCCAGCAGTTTGGCAGTTTGAATCTCACCAGGCTCCAGGTCGACTCAACCTTCCATCCTTCTGAAGTGGGTAAAATGAGGACCCATATTGTTGGGGGCAATAGACTGACTCTGTAAACTGCTTAGAGAGGGCTGTAAAGCGGTATATAAGTCTAAGGTCTTTTGCTATGAATATTCCTATTAAGATGGCGCATACTTTAAAATAGTGAGCTTGGAGCAAGAATCCTGGGGGGAAAAAAACCACCGACTGCTTAAACCAGTCAACTCATTAAAGCTACCTCCTCTTTCATGCCACTCATTAAAGCAGCTGTGTCTATTTTTTTTTCATACCGACATTGAGGGCAGGGGGAAAGAGCTGTCTGCCTTAAAGAGGAGGTGGCCCACGCATGCGACAATCTGCATCTTCTGCTATCCCTTCCCAAATCATGCCCAGCCCATTAACAATAACCAGCTGAAGGAGTTTAGAAGAAGGCACCTGGGGCTTGTTCCTTGTCTGTGTTAATGAAAGATAAATATTCTCTCCGCATCCTGCCTACTCAATCACCTGCCTTCCGTGGGAGAATGCATGGATAGAAACAACACACCAAGGAGCAAGCGATATCGATTTGAATTCTGGGCTTTCCTCCCTCTCTCTCTCTCTCTCTCTCTCTCTCTATCTCTCTCTCTCTCGTTACCACGCTCTCTTCGTACTACAGTATTAATTGCCAAGCCTCTGGCCTCACCATGTCATTTGTTATCCAAATATAGCTACGCAACCGACTGTCACAAGGGAGCCATTTTTCATTAACATGAGTGACCAATCCCTTGATAAGCTGCCTTCCAGGTTTGGGATGGCGTTCAGTTAAACACTGTCTGGTAGATCGTAAATCATTGCCACGTTATAGAAAAATTCTCCTCCGCCGAGCAGCAGGGAGCCTAGCTCCGTCTGCAGGTTTTTAATTGAGTAAAACAAACAAGAGTTGAAATCGCTTTAAGATACTCTCCAGCCATTTCCGCGGGATTAATTTGAAGCCGCCATCGTTTGGAGGAACAGATAACGGGCGGAAGTCTGTTTCTCCTTTTCTCCCTTCTTATCTCTCCCTTTAAAAAAAAAAAATATTTTATTGTCCCCCTTCTGGTGTGCAGAAGGGTGACAAGAGTGGGATGAGCAAATATATCAAGCCTTGTTTCTCATTTTCCTGCCTCTGTTAATTCGGCTGGTTGAACCCGAAAATGTTAAGGCATGCTTCTTCTAACATGTACATGGGGTTTTTTTTGTGTGTGTGTGAGAGATACGGTTTCTGGAACTCTATCAATTTTTATGGATATATGTGTTGCATTAAACTTTCTATTAATACACACACAGTTACCTACCGACTGGCTCAGGCCTTTTAATGCCCCATTGACAAAGGTGATGGCTATTAAGTGAGTCTGTTCCCTGCCTAGAAAACATGTTTCTCCAATTTATATCCAGGGAAATATAATATTCTGCCTTTTCAATATTTCCCAGGATATTTCATTTTTCTAGGAGAGGTTTTAACTTCCTAAGCTATGTGCCTGCATTCCTACCTACTAATTTACCTAATCATCCACCTACCTACTTAGCTACCTATCTACCTACTTACCTCCATACTTAACATTCCTATCAATATATCTACCTACTTACCTACATAACTACATTCCTACCTATTAATCTACCTACTTACTTACCTACCTATATATCTTCCCACTTATGTTTCTAACTTCCTACCTACCTACTTACCTACCTAACTACATTCCTACATATTAATCTACCTACCTACTTAACTATCATCCAACTTATCTCTCTAACTTCCTATCTACTTACTTACCTACCTAACTACATTCCTACCTATTAATCTGCCTACCTACCTTCCCACACCTTTCTAACTTCCTACCTACCTACTTACCCACCTACCTATATTCCTATTAATCTACCTAGCTATGTACCTACCTACTTATCTCCCCACCTACATTTCTAACTTCCTACCTATCTACTTACCTGCCTAACTACATTCCTACCTATTCATAGCAATAGCACTTAGATACAGCTCTACAGTGCTTTGCAGCCCTCTCTAAGCGGTTTACAGAGTCAGCATATTTGCCCCCAACAATCTGGGTCCTCATTTTACCCACCTCGGAAATATGGAAGGCTGAGTCAACCTTGAGCCTGCTGGGATTCGATCTGCCAAATTGCAGGCAGCCCAGCAGAAATAGCCTGCAGTACTGCACTCTAACCACTGCGCCACAGGGGGCTTAATTTACCCAGCTACTTACCTATCTTCTAACCTACTTCTACCTACTTACCTACCTGCCTACATTCCTACTTATTAATCTACCTACCCGTTATCTACCTACCTATCTTCCCACCTACCTATCTTAATAAAATAAAATAAAGGCAGGATACAAATAAATAAATAAAATGGGGTACTTTGAAAGAGGGATAGATATCCTTTCCTCGGGATAATTATAATATCCATAGCTTTGAGATGTTCCTTTGGCTTCCTTGTAGTTATGTTGCAAAAGCAACGCGGTGGCTCAGTGGCTAAGACGCTGAGTTTGTCGATCAGAAAAGTCAGCAGTTTGGTGGTTCGAATCCTTAGCGCCGCATAATGGAGTGAGCTCCCGTTCCTTGTCCTTGCTTCTGCCAACCTAGCAGTTCGAAAGCACGTAAAAAATGCAAGTAGAAAAATAGGAACCACCTTTGGTGGGAAAGTAACAGCGTTCTGTGCACCTTTAGCATTTAATCATGCCAGCCACATGACCACGGAGACGTCTTCAGACAGCGCTGGCTCTTTGGCTCTGAAACAGAGATGAGCACTGCCCCCTAGAGTCAAGCACGACTAGCACATGTGTGCAAGGGGAAGCTTTACCTTTACCTAGTTATGTTGCAAATATTTTCCTTTTGACCTTTGGCTGCATCCACCAGAAGTAGTGGCAGGAAGAGAAATTACTTTGCTTCCTAAAGTATTAAGCAAACTGAAAAGTGTTTTTTTTTGCCCTCCCTCACTAAGATAAAATTGAATTTCTCTAATGGTAGAGGGACAAGAGGCTAATCAGCTTCCTGTTTAGCTGGGGGACAGAAAGCAAGAAATCCATTCCTTGGATAGATTTCCCTCACTGTACTTTCTTTTGGAAGAATTAGGCAAGTTGTCTTTGTTCCCTGGGAACGTCAAGATCCAAAAGAAGAGGTGGTCCATTCCTTCGTCTGAAAAGAGGGAACACAAGCGATCCATAAGGCACAATTGTCCTAATCCATCCTTCCTTCCATTAGGAAGGAGACGTTTCTCTGCCCATCCAAACCCAGGTGGACAAATGTAGAAATTACAGTTCCTGCAAACTAGTGGTGGAATAGAGCAGTGTTTTTCAACCTTTTTTGTGCAAAGGCACACTTTTTTCATGAAAAAAATCACGAGGCACACCACCATTAGAAAATGTTAAAAAAATTTAACTCTGTGCCTATATTGACTATATATAAAGTAATTTTCCCACGGCACACCTTACACTATGTCACGGCACACTAGTGTGCCGCGGCACAGTGGTTGAAAAACACTGGAATAGAGCTGGTTTAACAACTGGTGCAGTCGATCTGCTGTGCCACGCAAATCAGCTGAACTAAAAAAAAACAGGGTGTCAACATTCCAAATATCATCCAAAATTAAATCAGAGTCCAAGGCAGAACTTTCCTCAAACTTCCAATTTATTAAGAGAGACATGTTGGCACATCTGTAGAAAACCCGAATCTGAAAGCTTCCTGGGTTTTCCACCCAATTGAAAGTTCATGATTGCCCCCACACCCACAAGTCCATCCCATGGTCCAATCTTCCACTGCCATGCTGGCATTTCCACCCATCTAGTACCGGTCAGGTGCAGAGGGGTAGAGAACAAAGGATGACCTTGGGCTTCTAGAAAGGAATGTTTTATTTTGACAACAACACATTCTGCTCCTTGCTGTTCCCCCTCCCAATTATCCCACTAATGAAACAGCATAGTAAAATAAGAGGGAGTGTGGCAGGCCAAAGATCCTAAAAGGAATATGATTGCAGGCCTGACAAGGAGAGGGTCCCGAGCAAGAGAATATTCCAAATTTAAGAAATCATGTTCAGTGAGCTTCATCTAGGTAGAACGTACAAACCTAGAATAATAAAATCAATGGTCATCTAGTCCAACAGGGAAATATAGGACACAAAAGTGAACCAGTCCAAAGCAGCTGAATCCCACCCCCTGCTGCAAACTACTGCTGATAGTCCAAAAATAATGATAATAATAATTGGGCCCACACTGACAATGCCACAGTATCTCACTCTCTCACTGATTCCCACGGCAGGTCTGAGATCCAGATGAGGACTTTGGTTGCTTGGAAGAAAAAGAGATGATGGTCAAACTTTAGTTCATGAATTGTTCTGTCATGCCCCAGTTCTTTAATCAGACCTCAAACAAACAGCAATCATCAATCACAGCACGGAAGCACACATGGAGAAGGAGATATGCCCCAACGCATTTTAGCCACAAATGGCAAACCCAGTGTAAGGTCTGCAAGCCATCTTTTCTTTTGGAACATAGGCCTGCCACACTTTCTATTATTCTACCATGCATTTTCTATTGTGGGAAAATGGGAGGGGAGTTGGGTGATGTGTAGCCATAATAACATTCTTTCTAGAAAGCCAAGGTCATCCTGTGTCTCTCCACCTGACCGGAACTGGATGGGTGAAAGCTGCCAGCATGGCAGTGGAAGATTGGACCATATGATGGACTTGTGGGTGGGGGGGGGGCAAGATCTTGAGCTTTCAACTGAGTGGGGAAAACCGGGAAGCTTTCAGATTTGAGTTTTCCCAGATGTGCCAACATGGCTCTCTTTGAAGAACTTTGAGGAAACTTTTGCCTTGGACTCTGAATTAATTTTGGATGCTATTTGGAACCCTGACACCCAGAAGCGAAAAGAGAAGGAAGATCTCCAAGAGAATTGGCTCAAGTAGGAAGGAAAGAGAGAGGAATTGTCGCTGGATTGCCTCGCCAACACAACTCTAATCTTGAAGTTGAAGAAGAAGAAGAAGAAGAGGAGGAGGAGGAGGAGGAGGAGGAGGAGGAGGAGGAGGAGGAGGAAGAGGAATAAGAAGAGGAGGAGGAAGAAGAGGAGGAGGAAGAAGAAGAAGAAGAAGAAGAAGAAGAAGAGGAGGAGGAGGAGGAAGAAGAAGAAGAAGAAGAAGAAGAAGAAGAAGAACAACAACAACAACAACAACAACAACAACACATAGTGTACAGAGTGACATGGATGGGAGAAGAAAGAACCCACCCTCTCCTTCCTTTCCACTGTGACATAAACAATAGAATGACATCCAAACCCGGGAAAGAAAAGTATGTGGAATTGGTTTAATTTATGCAATCGTCTCACAATCTCTCCTTCCCAGCAATCGAGCTGGGTATCTGGAAATAAATGGAAATTACTCTCAGCGGGAACCCACCTCAGTCTCCATTCATCTGCTACCCTAATTCTCTGCGGTTAAGAAATCTGTATCGGGAACGTGTGCGTGCTTCCCTCAGTCTCAGAGACATGCCGGCACTTTTGAAGAGGGTTTGAAATCCAAAACGAAGACCTAAAGGAACGCTGGTGTCCTTCTTCTTCCCCACTTCCTTCCTAATGAGCCACATTGTGCTTAAGACACCAGGCTAGAAACCAGGAGGCTGGGAGTTCTAGTTCTGCGTAATGGACGATGCTGGCTGGGTGACCTTGGACTAGAGCACCTCTGTCTCAACTGCAGGGAGCAGGCAATGGCAAAGCAGGAAGGGAGGGGGGTGGAGAAGAAGAAAGGGAGGAGGAGGAGAACTGGGGGGGGGGTTCCTGGTGCTGTCTGAGTTGTTTTCTTGCACTGAGGATGCTTCCTAGTTAGGTCATGAAATGCCTGCAAGAAAACCACCAAGCTCAGAGACCACCAAGAACTCTACAATCCTCCTCCTCCTCTCCACAAACACCCACTCCCTTCTAGCACTGTTGTGGCCTGCCACAGCAGAGTCAAACAGTGAGGAGGTTGGAGAGGAGCATGGACCAGTCCTGGAGGCAGGGGAAGGCTCAGACGAGGGCTCTGCATCAGAGGCAGAGAGGGGGCCAAGACAAAGCTGTCTGGAAGTGATCAGGTCCCTTCGAAGCTAGATAGCAGTGAGGCAGAGGAACAGCTGGAGCCTGTTCCCAATGTGCGCACACGCAGAGCTGCCAGAAGAAAAGAACAGCTCAGAAATCAGGGTCAACTTGGGAGTAAAGTCACAGGTGGACGGTGAATGGCCCCTCCCAGAGGAAATAAAAGAGGAGCAAAAGGGGAGTGGGATTTTGCAGGAAACAATTTGTTCATTCGTTTCAGGAGTGTGAAGATCTGTCCTTGAATCTCAGAGACTCTGTGCCCAGTCTTTCTTTGCACAGCACCGCATTTGGAAAATATTTACATGGCAGCTTTCCAAGATAGATAAGGTCTGTAGTCTTAAATACTCCTTTGAAGGACTGTTTGCCAGGCCTCTGCTGAATGTGAATGGAAGGAATTTACATGCTTTTAATAAAAGGGGTTTTGTCGGGACCAGAATTCTGCCTTCTGCTTTTTGGGGAAGCCTAGGTCAGAACAAGCACTGATGTTGTTATGTAGTTGGGTAAACATCTGCAAGAAAACAACCCAGCTCAGAGAGCACTAAGGACCCCACAGTCCTCCTCCTCTTCTCTTTCTTCTTCTCCACAATCCCACCTCCCTTCTAGCACTGATGATGTTACCTAGTTTGCAAACATCTGCAAAAAAATCTACAAAGCTCAGAGAGCACCAAGGAGCCCTCATTTCAACCCCGAGTTACAGATATTCTTTAGTGGCAAGCCGCTCCTGGACAGGTTTGCCAAGAAAACCGCAACGTCCAGGCAGTTGCCAAGAGTCAACACAGACTTGAAAGCACACAAATACAACTGTGTGTGTTAGATAAATGGCATGTTTTTTTAAAAAAAAAATCAATAGGAATTTCAAACATTGCTTGAATCATTGCTTGAGTCATGCCAGGAGAGGTAATACATTTAAATGGGATATTTTCAACATGGAGAATCAGGGCATGTGCCCAAAGTTGAAGTCCCTGCTGGGGCAACAGGGTGAAAGCTTCTGCCCTACCTTGCCAACTGCCAGTGCCAGACTTGGCTGCCACCCTGATGTGTGGTCCATCTGGAAGCCCTTTCAGCTGAACTGTTTTGCTGTCACTGCCCTTGCTTCATTTTAGCTATCCACCATACTTTGAAGGGTGTACGCATTTACAACTGGGAAATAACAACAAGGACAACAACCAAAAACTGGGTGCTGGGGTGCAGGGCAAATGATGATACTACCAACGCAGCCCCCATGCCCTGAGGCAGGGTGGTTTTAATGACGCAGTCATTTCTTTAGTGATTGTACAAAGTTAGCAATAGCAATAGCAGTTAGACTTATATACCGCTTCATAGGGCTTTCAGCCCTCTCTAAGCGGTTTACAGAGTCAGCATATCGCCCCCAACAATCCGGGTCCTCATTTTACCCACCTCGGAAGGATGGAAGGCTGAGTCAACCTTGAGCCGGTGAGATTTGAACAGCCGAACTGCAGAACTGCAGTCAGCTGAAGTAGCCTGCAGTGCTGCATTTAACCACTGCACCACCTCGGCTCTGTTGAGGTTAAGAAGGCACTTATAAAATACGCAGACCCCCTTATCTTTGTAGGAGTCCCTCAAATATTGGATAAGTGCTATCCTGTTACCCCTAGTCCTTATTTTCATTATTAGTTTAAAGGTTGATGACAATTGTCAGATTAACCAACATCTGGGTAACCCATTCCTGCCATTCAGGATTTGAAGTCACATCCCTAAGTCCCAGGTGTGTTATCACTTCTACTCTCAAGATCTATAGTAAGAATTCAACCACATTTGACTAGACCAAGGGCCGGCAGCCTTAACCACTCAAAGAGCCACAAAGGTCCTAACCGGAAGTCCCCCATTTCATTTCTGGAGCCGCCTGGAAGTCCCTTGCCCCCACCATAGAGTCTCTTCCTAGTGCAGCATCCTTTTTCCTCTACCTGTCCTAACCAAAAGCCCTATCAATTGTGGAGCTGACCAAAAAAACCCACCATAGAGTCTCCTTCTGGCGCACCCTGCTTCCCCCCTACAAACCGGAAACTCCTCTCAAAATTGTGGCGCTGACTTGCGACAGGGAGCTGCAGAAGAGGGATGAAAGAGCCACATGCGGCTCCAGAGCCAGAGATTGTTGACCAGTGACAGCTAACCTTTTTGTTGTTGGGTGCCAAAAATGTGAGCGCCTGTCTGCATGCCAGCACCCATAATGCAAAGCGTGCCCTCACATGCGCATGCATGCACAACCTCCCACGCTCCCCACTCGAGTGGGGACAAGCCCGAGTGGTTTAGAGAAGGCCAGAGTTCCAATCCAGAAGGCTTCATTCCATTTGGTAAAAAAAATAGTAAATGCCTAAAAGATAAATTTAAAAAACTATCTACAAAAAAGGAAGCTTTTGGTGTCAATTGAAACATTTTAAAAAAGAAAGACAGCACATTTTCAACAGCACTGACCACGATGAAAGTTAAAATCTTCCGAAAGACTTGAAACGATTAAGGTAAAGATAAATGTTCCCCTCACACATATGTGCTAGTCGTTCCTGACTCTAGAGGGCGGTGCTCATCTCCGTTTCAAAGCCAAAGAGCCAGCGCTGTCAGAAGACATCTCCGTGGTCATGTGACTCAACGCTGAAGGCACACGGAATGCTGTTTCCTTCCCACCAAAGGTGGTTCCTATTTTTCTACTTGCATTTTTTACCTGCTTTCGAACTGCTCAGTTGGCAGAAGCTGGAACAAGTCACGGGAGCTCACTCCGTTACACAGCACTAGGGATTTGAACCGCCAAACTGCCAACTTTTCTGATCGACAAGCTGAGTGTCTTAGCCACTGGGCCACTGTGTCGATTACTACCAAACTGGCATCCATCAGTCTCCAAAGACAGTGGTGTCATGCTCTGGGAAGAGATCAAAGCTGGAGTGTCCTCTCCAGAGCACCAGGCCTGGGTAGATTAATATGGATAGACTGTTACCTAGGCAGCAGATCCCCCCTCTCCACATGGCTGAAATAGTCCAATGGAAACAGCAGAGTCGATACGGTTGGTTCCAGCTGCATCACATGAGTTACCACAATGTGGTTGTCCACAGTCACAAACTGCTTCCGGGACTCTGGATTTTGCCTGGAGGTTGACTCCTGAAGCCTTTTCCAGGAGTGGATAGAGCCATATGGCAGTGGAGGTTTGTCATCAGAGTTTCCCTTCTCCTAGAAGATGGTTCTGCCGCTTGATCTGCCGTTGGGGCGTAGAGCCCTCTTTCGCCTTCAAATCTGTTGACCGTCTTCTCCCGTAACCCTGGGAAGGGGCCCTTACGAGGTGCTCCCAGCCGGGCCAGCTGGGCCAAGGTTTTTTAAGGAGGTGTTACTCCTCCATCACTCACCCTTTGTCCTGGCTTGTGACAGACAGAGCCTGGCTTCCCAAACGTTGGGCCCAGGATGGCGGGTTTACCAAGCAAAGCAACATGTCCAGTTGCATTTCAGCACCCTGGACAGCGGCAGTATTTGTGTTCTGAATTGTCCTGTTCAAGTGTAGCTGCAACAGTCTTTTGTTCTCCCACTGGTTTTCATTATGTTCCTTCCCTCCACCCCCTTCTGTTTAGAATAGAACACAATTGACAACAACAACAAACAAAACCTTTGCCCTGGGCTGTCTCCTCTGATCAATTCAATTGACCATGAGGTATTGAGGCTGCCTACTTGGCCAAATGCGACGGTGCCTGTCCCCAGCCCGGTGCACTTGGCCAAGGACTTATAGGAAATCTTCAGGCACTTATCACTGTTCTGTCAGATGGCATTCCAGACAAGTATCAAGCGATGGATTTTGAATTATTGTCACTTTTGACCATTTCAGCAGCCAAGACATTGGCTGTCTGGCAGAGGCGGATACGAATGATAAACAAATTAGTCTTGAAGAGCAACAAGATGAGAAAGGCTGTAGCTTTTCACAACATAAGTGTGTTGCGCTCCTAGAAAATCTATAGGATTTCTAAGTGCCCAAACAGCAGGGGGATGAGCTGAATTCTCCTCCAGGACATTTATTTACTGGCTTTTGTTTATGCCTTTATTGCTGAATCATCATTGTGTCAGCTTACAGCTTACAACCTTACATCAGCTGGCAGCTATTAAATCATCATTGCCTGACAATAAACCACCAGGGAGTTGCCCGATCCTATCAGTCAAGGCTCATGACTTGATGTTCCTCCGGCAGCCTTATGTGGCATGCACTGAATGGGATCCAACTCTCTCTTTTAAGCACAATTTTTTTTTATTGATTGATTTAGTTGGTCAAATATCTACGACATAACAGGTATAAGTATAAACATGGACATGAACACAGGAAATGGGGACGAATAAATGGAGACGGTAGGCATGCTGGTGTGTTTATGCCCCCCCATTTATGGACCTCTTAGGAATGGGGTGAGGTCCATGGTAGACAGTTTGAGGTTGAGGCTATGGGGGTTTGAGGATGTAACAACAGAGTCAGGTAGAGCATTCCAGGCGTTGACCACTCTGTGGCTGAAGTCGTATTTTCTGCAATCGAATTTGGAGCGGTTTACCTTGAGTTTGTATCAATTGTTTGCACATGTATTATTGCGGTTGAAGCTGAAGTAGTCATTGACAGGTAGGACGTTGTAGCAGACAATTTTGTGTACTATGCTTAAGTCAGACTGTAGGCGGCAGAGTTCTAAGTTGTCCATGCCCAGAATTTCAAACCTGGTGGCATAAGGGATTCTGTTGTGAGCAGAGGAGTGGAGGACTCTTCTCGTGAAATACCTCTGGACCTGTTCGATTGTATTAATATCCAATATACAGTGTGGATTCCAGGCAGACGAGCTGTATTTGAGGATTGGTCTGGCAAAGGTTTCATATGCCTGAGTTTGCAGTACAATGTTACCGGAGAAGAAACTTCGCAAAATAAACAACTCTTAATGTCTTTTTGGCAATGCTGTTGCAGTGAGCTCTGGTGCTTAGATCATTTGATATGAGTACTCCTAGGTCCCATGCCATTTTCTTTAGAAGACCCATGCCCAGGTGGCATCTCATCTCTTGACTGGTGGGCAGAGAAGGGAGAGCAGTTGGCCTTAGATTGACAGGAGAAAGTAGGTGGAGGACACCAAGCCAACTCTCTCTAACTTCTGCCGGCAGACACCTGCCTATTAGGATGACGCAACGGGTGATGGAGGCAGAGCTGAAAATTACTGCTGACACCTCCCTGCTGATTCTTTCATCTTCGCTGCCCTCCCTCTCCCCATTTCAGAGAGGCTAGAAGAAGAGCAGGTTTTAAAACCGCCATCATGATTCCTTTTTGTCTGGTCTTAAAAATGTTTCTGCAGCTGTCCCCAGGTAACCCAGAGGAAAAAGGCAGCAGGGGATAATGTCATGCGTCAATTAAATTTGAAAAGAGTTGTGCAAGGAGCAAGATGCATTCGCTTTTCTCGCAACCTCTTTGGCCAACAGCAGGGAAATATCCATCCTGTGGACCAAATGCAGCCCGCCAAGCCTTCTCCTCCTCCAGATGGCTGGGGTCTCTGCTTTCTCCTTATAACCACTCCAGCAACTGCTCCCCCCACCACCAGAAAATGGAAAAGGACATAGAGAAATAAGAGACATCAAAGAGAATGGGTGTGGCCTATAACAGTAGTAGAAAGTAGAAGGAAGGAAGTATATAGAATTAACGTGTATCATTTGGGCTTCTGTCACATCTGCACCTGATCCACAACCTGGAATTAAACCTCAGTCAATTCTAACCCTATGAAAAGTCTTTAGGGAGACTCTGCTGTATGATTGACTGCCAAAATATCTTCGCTTCCTTTCTTGGACTATCTAACATACTTAATTTTTCGGCCACCAAAAACCACTTAACAACACCTGACAGGGCAAGCCGCTAGTACATAAAATGAGAGCAAACCCTACTCCCTTCTAGCACTGATGATGTTACCTAGTTGGGTCTTGAAATGTCTACAAGGAAACAACTCAGCTCAGACAGCATCAAGGATTTATACTCCTCCTCCTCCTCCTCCTCCTCCTCCATACCCCACTCCCTTTTATCTGATGATGTTACCTAGTCGGGTCAGGAAATGTCTACAAGAAAACAACCGAGCTCAGACACCATCAAGGATCCATAGTCACCGTCATCCCTCTCCTCCCCCCTCCTCCATACCCCACTCTTTTTTATCACTGATGATGTTACCTAGTTGGGTCAAGAAATGTCTTCAAGAAAACAACTCAGCTCAGACAGCATCAAGGATCCATATTCCTCCTCCTCCTCCTCTTCTTCTTCCTCCTCCTCCTCCTCCATACCCCACTCCCTTCTAGCACTGATGATGTTACCTAGTTGGGTCATGAAATATCTGCAAGAAAACAACACAGCTCAGACAGCATCAAGGATCCATACTCCTTCTCTTCCTCCTCCTCCTCCTCCTCCATATCCTACTCCCTTCTAGCACTGATTATGTTACCTAGTTGGGTCATGAAATATCTGCAAGAAAACAACACAGCTCAGAGAGCATCAAGGATCCATACTCCTTCTCTTCTTCTTCCTCCTCCTCCTCCATACCCCACTCCCTTCTAGCACTGATTATGTTACCTAGTTGGTCATGAAATGTCTTCAAGAAAACCACCAACTCAGACAGCATAAAGGGTCCATAGTTGTTGTTATTATCGTCGTCCTCCTCCTCCTCCATCATCTCCATACCCCACTCCTTTTAGCACTGAAGATCTTACCTAGTTGGGTCACAAAACATCTATAAGGAAACCAACCAACCTCTGACAGCACCAAGGACCTCACACGTAATCTCTTTGCCCCTTTTGAACACAATTCACCTTCTTTATTCATGTATATATGAAAGAACCCACTTCTTTGTGCTCCCCCCCCACTTTCTTTCTACTTACCTCCCTTTTGTTTTCGCACCTTCTTCTGCCTCTGCTCTCCTTTCCCGACCCTATCCTTTCCTGCCAATTTCCCAGCTGCCGAACTCAACAGCAGCTCGGAGTTTGAGACCTTATCTTGAACTTTTAATAATTGCTTTGCTCTTTTCAATGAAACGCTTTATCTCGTTTTACAAACGGCGAGGTTGCCACCACGATTCTCCATATTGGAATTAATTTTCGGGATTTGGAACGTTCATGCTATCTGGACATATATTTTTTTTCCCTCTCATTTCTCTGAACGACAGCGGACGGCCTCCTGTTTTACTTAGTCCAGTGTTTATTTTTACTTTTATGGACTTCATACGAGATGTTGTGATTATGCTATTCTTTGTCCCCCGTTCATTCCTCTCCCCGCATTATTAAAATGTGCACGCCTACTGATAAAACACTACCCGCCACGAAACAAAGAAATTGAATTCCAGACCCAGAATTAATTCTACCAACTATCTTGTGTCAACTGGAGTTAGATGACATTTCTCAGATATTTTTCTCTTTTCCCCAAAGAAGCACGTTCTGTAGATTTTTTTTGAGGTTGTTTTTACTGCACGTTGTCTACAATTACTTTCCACGCATGTGCCTTATTATTCCCCTCTTCTGCAAACGTTTTGGAACAATCGTAGGTCAGGGACATTGCCAAGGAAGAAAAATGTGGATCGTGATGCTGAGAGAATGAATCTTGTTGCGATTTGAAATGCTGGCTGAAGCAAGGGGCCAAAGGAAAGCAGATCCACTATGACGGAGGCTCTCGCCTTCCGTGGGAGTGGTGAATTATTGGAGAAGAAACTCAACCCACTCATTCATTCATTCATCCATCCACTCTTTAATCACTCCCCCATTCATTAATTCATTCATTCATTCATATTCATTCATTATCTACTCAACCCACTCACTCACTCATTCATTCACCCACCCATCCAACCAACCAACCATTCATTCATTCATTCATTCATTCATTCATTCACCTACCCACTCATTCATTTTCATCCATCCAGTCTTTAATCACTCCCCCATTCATTCATATTCATTCATTCATTATCTACTCAACCCACTCACTCACTCACCCACCCACCCAACCATTCATTCATTCATTCATTCACCTACCCACTCATTCATTTTCATCCATCCACTCCACTCACTCACTCATTCATTCACTCACCCACCCACTCATTCATCCATCCACTCAGCTCACTCGCTCATTCATTCACTCACTCATTCATTTTCATTCATCTATCCACTCTACTCACTCACTCATTCATTCACCCCCCCACCCTCTCATTCGTTCATTCATCCACCCATCCATCCACTCCTTCAGTCAATTTGTCAACCAATCAGACATCCAGTCAACTATAGGTAGTTCTTGACTTATGGCCACAATTGGAGCCCAAAATTTCTAAATCTCTCTCTCTCTCTCTTATCTCTTTACTGATATCGATCATATCTATCTATCTATCTATCTATCTATCTATCTATCTATCTATCTATCTATCTATCATCTATCAATATCTATCTATCTATCTCCATATCTATCTATCTATCTCCATATCTATCTATCTATCTATCTATCTATCTATCTATCTATCTATCTATCTATCTATCTATCTATCATCTATCTATCTATCTATCTATCTATCTATCTATCTATCTATCTATCTATCTATCTATCTACACACACACACATACACACACACTCAAACACCGGTATCTATATACCAGCCTTTTGGTATCTATTCTTCCTCTGATATTCTTTCTTTCAGTTCTTTTTTTACTTCATTCCTGCTTTATAATGACATTTTTTTTATTATTTCATTTTAATCTTGAAAAGGCCTCTCCACCCCCACTCAGAAGTGTAATGGTTATTCCGGGCCACTTTTATCCAACCGATAGTTAGCCCATTGTAAAGCTTGCTTTGAGGGGAATCCTGCTGGTTTGACCTAAGCATCACAACTCAATAGTTTCAACAATTTCTCTTATTACCTTTTAAAAGCCATTGAAGTTAAACTTCGCCAGCCAATCTAATTCCTTGATCGTTCACGCCTGCGTTTCATTTCACGACACAATTGGCAATGACCAGCCTTAAAGATCCTGGAATATCAAAGGATGGGTGTTTTTTTTTTAAGCATATTTTTTCTTCTTTTGTCATTTGGTCTACTTTTGTCCTGTTATTTCTATGTTAGGGATGAATGGTTGTCTTCAACAGACTTTCAGTGTGAAACATTGGCTCGTTAGTGTTTGTTCTGACCGAGGCTTCCCAAGTGCATGAAGCAAACTCCTGGTCCCGACAAAAAACATTTTATTAATTGAGTGTGAATTCTCCTCATTCATAAATGAATGAGCAAAGTCTTTCCAGGGAGTATTTACAGTCACAGACCTTATCTGGCTTGGAGAGCTACCAGGCTGATATCTGCAGAACTTGGCATGGAGTCTCGGAGAGTCACAAACCAATTAAGCGAACTAATGGTCTCCTGCAAACTCCACTCTCCTTTCACTCCTCTTTTATTTCCTCTGGGAGGGGCCATTCACTGTCCCACCTGTGGCCCTACTCCCGAGTCGACCCCTGTTCTTTAGCTGTTCCCTTCGTCTGGCCACTCTGCACAAGCGCACACTGGGAACAGGCTCCAGCTGTTCTTCTGCCTCACTGATGTCTGACTCTGGAGGCAGCTGATAACTGTTAGACGGCCCTGGCCCCCACTCTGTCTCCGACACAGAGCCCTCATCCGAGCCTTCCCCAGACTCCAGGACTGGCCCATCTTCCTCCACAACTTTCTCATTTTCCAATCTGCTGCCAGATCCACACTTTAAACAGTGTTTAAAGAGAAATGTTAAAGTAATAACACTCCCATATTTGGTCAACTTTATGGGCTAAGCCTAGCTGGACTATGTTTTCTGTGCAAGGCCGAGATCAATAGTCTCTATTTATTTATTACTTATTGAATTCTCTTCTCCTGCTCAACATACAATTTAACTTTATGTGGAAAAGAATTAAAAGAAGGAACGTATTTCTCCGTGCATGTGATCTTCGGCCTTCAAAACAGCAGGAGAAAATAGAGGAAGAACTGTTGACAATTTGGTACCTTATGAATGGAATTGGGTGACAGTTCCATTATCTTTAAAAGAAATGTTTGCCAGCTTGGACTTTGTATGGTGGTAGTGGTGGTTGTGATGATGATGATGATGATGATGAAGAAGAAGAAGAGGAAGAAGAGGAAGAGGAGGGGGAAGAAGAAGAAGAAGAAGAAGAAGAAGAAGAAGAAGAAGAAGAAGAAGAAGAAAAAGAAGAAGAAAGAAAGAAAGAAAGAAAGAAAGAAAGAAAGAAAGAAGGAAGGAAGGAAGGAAGGAAGGAAGGAAGGAAGGAAGGAAGGAAGGAAGGAAGAATGGCTTAGATGACTATTTTTATAATTGGATTGGATTCTCTGAAAGCAAACCAACTTTCATTCCAGAATGCTTTCGGTCCTTGGGATTGGGTTTGGTTCCTAAACTCTTGCATCCAATATTGATTACAATGGATCTAATATCAGTCTCTGGCAGACCAGCTTTACATCCATCCATGATTATGGTAACATCTGCAAAGAGACAGGAAGTGTCTGTAAAAATCTCAAAGGCTTTCTTAAACTTTCCATAATCAATGAGGAAAAGTTAATTATGGTGAAACAACAACTACTACTATTACTTCTCCTCCTCCTCTTCTTCTCTTCCTCCTCCTCCTTTTTCTTCCTCCTCCTCCACCTCTCCTCCTCCTCCTCCTCTTCATCTTCTTTTCTTTCTTCTTCTCCTCCTCCTCATTCTCCTCCTCCATCTCCCTGTTCCTCTTCCTCCTCCTCCACCTCACCACCACCACAGTATGGTTAGGAGGGTGCATACCCTTTGAGCCGGTCTTATGTACATTTCCTGGCAAAATACATGGGAAAATCCCACTTGCGAAAAATCCACTTAGCATTTAGGTTTAGCTCTCCATGAATTCGGAAAGCAAAATGGACATCGCCAATGAATTCGGAGCCCATGGGCATGGTTATGAGGGTGCGTACCTCTTAAGCCAGCCTTATGTACATTTCCTGGCAAAATCCCACCTAATCCAGGAGGACTGAGGCCCAATTCGGCTGGATCCCTCTTATTGCTTTATATCCACGTGCAAAATCTGTGCAAATGTTAACCAGCGGATGAGTCAATCTGTATTCATAGGTTGTCTTTCTTTAGGAAACAGCGGTTAGGGGAGAGAGAAAAGAAGTCCGCACCGAATGAGGTTCCATTGCATGGGGAGTCATGCAGGCCTGTGGTTTCCTAGGCAACTACGGAAGTGAACTGGGAAAGAGTTGAGGACGTTAGTAGCCTTGATGTGTTTGCCCACTCTCTACAGGTAATAAAGATCCTAGCTATCCAACCCAACTTAATCAAACAGCCCTTAATATAATATAATATAATATAATATAATATAATATAATATAATATAATATAATATAATATAATATAATATAATATAATATAATATAATATAATATAATAATATAATATAATATAATATAATATAATATAATATAATATAATATTATAATATAATATAATATAATATAATATAATATAATAATATAATATAATATAATATAATATAATTAATATAATATAATATAATATAATATAATATAATATAATATAATATAATATAATATAATATAATATAATATAATATAATATAATAATATAATATAATAATATATAATGTTGTGCAAGGGTTGTTCTTAAGTCCATCAAGAACCATCTGAGAGCTTTCCTAGGTCTAGCCAAACAATAGGTCACTTTTTTAAAGCTATGTCAGTTAGGATAATGGGATGGAAATCGGTCCGATGTAAAATAAATATGGCATTTATCCGACTTTAAATCTGAGAGGTGGTATCTACGATACATTTTTGTGGAAACGGACAAACTCAAAGAAAGGAGGTAAGGTCAATGATGATGTATTGTAAGTGGAAATCTCTATGGCCTTTACGAAACTAACCCAAGTGAAATCGAAGTTCTATTCTAAGGGCCATGTACTCTCTACTGGATTGGAAGACGAGGGTTCAACTGAATGAAGGGGCTGGGTCCAACTGGTTTTTGTCTGTTTGCTTTGGTTTCGACAGGGGAGATCATTATAACAGTTATTTGTGTTTTCTTAGTGTTGTAGCTGCCCAGCAGCCAGTGGAGCAGATTCGGGCAGTGAGGAGGTGGGGGAGGTTGGGAAGGATCATGGGCCAGTCCTGCGGTCTGTGGAAGGCTCTGATGAGGGCTCTGTGTTGGAGGCAGAGAGGGGGCCAGAACCATATGCTAGTTATCAGCTGCCTTCAGAGTCAGACATCAGTGAGGCAAACAAACAGCTGGAGCCTGTTCCTGATGTGTGCATGCACAGAGTTGCCAGGAGAAGAGAACAGCTAAGGAACAGGGGTTGACTTGGGAGTAAGGCCACAGGTGGACGATGAATGGTTCCTCCCAGAGGAAATAAAAGAGGAGCGCCAGGGGAGTGGAGTTTGCAGGAGATCATTAGTTCACTTCATTGGTTCATGACTCTCCCAGACTCCTTGCCAAGTTCTGCAGATATCGGCCTGGCTGCTCTCCAAGCCAGATAAGGTCTGTGACTGTAAATCCTCCCTCGAAAGACTTTGCTGGGTGTGAATGAACAGAATTCAGTCAATTAATAAATACAGCCATCCCTACAAATCTACGAGGGCCGGAAATTTGTTTGCTTTTGTAAAGCAGAAACTTTTTGTAAGTTATAACGGGAAGTTGCAGCGATTTATAGCAGAGCATACTTTTTGGACATCCAAGGACGCACTCTGAATTCTTGGACATTTGAAACAACGGGGTTAAGAAAAGAAATTATATAGGAGGTTCTGGAGCGTGACGACCATACCAGTCAGGATTAGGAGTCCAACATCTTCTGCTGAAAGAGAAAAGGCCTTGAATCCAAGTTGTTTGCTAATGTATCCTTTGATGTGCCTCTTTTTTTCCTTCATTTATCCATTCTGTCAACTCTTTCTTAGGGGAAAGATTAGGCTCCTGTTTTCCCATGCCTTAACCTTTCACTTTTCTTTTAATTAACTCTACTCTTTTGGCTGTGCTGCGTGTGCCAAAACCTCCTTTGCGGGAAGCGCTTTCCACAATCCATCACATTTTCCTTTCTGAAGAAGGCATTCCTGGCTCCTTGGACAGAGGAGGTGTAGCAACGCTGCCCAAGTTCTCAAGCCCTCCCAAGGAGCCAAATTCCAGTTAATTTATGTTTCTGCTTTTTTTTTTTCCTGCCGCAAACATAAATTTAATTTTAATGCGCAAACCTTCCACCAACATCAACATCCTTTCATCTCGGGCAGGAAGAAAAGCGAAAGGCGAGCAAAGCAGCCAGAGCCAAAGAATGGGACTTTTCATGTTGGCGTTGAAAAGCCAGGAACGAGGGGAAGGAAATGCAAATGCGCTTGAAGGGACCAAGGATGGTGGGACATTATTGGGCACACGGCTTTGAGATGCCCCATTTTTGGGTGGGTTTTTTTTGTTGTTGTTTTGCTACCTAGAGGAAGAATAAAAGATTGAACAAATTACTAGGCTGCAAGATCTCTTCCAAGTTTTTTCCCCCCCTGTAAAGGAGATTTTTGTTGTTTCTGCTGCATACCCACACAGCTTTACCGTTTATCCTGAGGATGATGTGAAGTTTTAATGTTCCAGAGTTGGTCTGGTTTTATTACTCTACTCTGGTCTACTCTGAAGTTTACCCATGATGCCAAGCAAAGTCATTCTGTTTTGATTAGGATGAAGGCAATTTATACTTGATTGAAGGGCCAGAAAGCATCTCTCCCTCTCCCTCTCCCCCCTATCTATCTATCTATCTATCTATCTATCTATCTATCTATCTATCTATCTATCTATCTATCTATCTATCTAATCTTCTTTCTATTTATCTATTTATCTATCTATATTGCTATCTATCTATTTCATCTATCTATCATCTGTCTGTATCATCTATCTACTTACTTACCTCTGCTTTATCTATGTCCGTCCGTCCATCCATCCATCCATCCATCCATCCATCCATCCATCCAGTCTTCTTTATGTCTGTCCATCCCTCCATTCCTCTATCTATCTATCTGTCTGTCTGTCTGTCTCATCTATCTATATCTGTCCATCCGTCCATCCGTCCATCCGTCCATCCATCCATCCATCCATCCAGTCTTCTTTATGTCTGTCCATCCCTCCATTCCTCTATCTATCTATCTGTCTGTCTGTCTGTCTCATCTATCTATATCTGTCCATCCGTCCATCCGTCCATCCATCCATCCATCCATCCATCTATCTATCTTCTATCTATGTCCATCCATCCATCCATCCATCCATCCATCCATCCATCCATCCATCTAGTCTTCTTTATCATGTCTGTCCATCCCTCCATTCTATCTATCTATCTATCTATCTATCTATCTATCTATCTATCTATCTATCTATCTATCTATGTCTCTTTCATCTATCTATATATCTATCTGTCTGTCCATCCGTCCCTCCCTCCGTCCATCCATCTAGTCAGTCAGTCAGTCAGTCAGTCAGTCAGTCAGTCAGTCAGTCAGTCAGTCAGTCAGTCAGTCAGTCAGTCAGTCAGTCAGTCAGTCTGTCTGTCTGTCTGTCTGTCTATCTATCTATCTATCTATCTATCTATCTATCTATCTATCTATCTATCTATCTCATCTATCATCTGTCTTCTATCTGTATCATTTATCTACCTACCTACCTCTGCCTCTATCTCTATCTATCTATCTCTATCTCTATCTCTATCTCTATCTCTATCTCTATCTCTATCTCTATCTCTATCTATCTATCTATCTATCTATCTATCTATCTATCTATCTATCTATCTATCTATCTATCTCATCTATCATCTGTCTTCTATCTGTATCATTTATCTACCTACCTACCTCTGCCTCTATCTCTATCTCTATCTCTATCTCTATCTCTATCTCTATCTCTATCTCTATCTCTATCTATCTATCTATCTATCTATCTATCTATCTATCTATCTATCTATCTATCATCTATCTATCTATCTATCTATCTATCTATCTATCTATCTATCTATCTATCTATCTATCTATCTATCTATCTATCTATCTATCTATCCCATCTACCAATTCACTTCCACAAGTTGTGAACCATTGTTTCACCTCCTTTTTAAACTTTTGTCTTTTCTCTCCCTCGTTGCCCCGTCCCAAATTTTTTGCCGAATGCTGATTCATCAGTTCAGCAAAAATCAATTGCGACCAAGGAACAATAGTCACTGTTGCAAAACAAAATCAGGTTCTGTGTGACTTTTTCCTCGCTTTTCAGGGAGGGGGGGGGGAGAAAAAAATAAGTGGGGAGCCTAAGAGATGCTCTGATGCCATCTAGTGGAGAGAAAGAGAGAGAGAGAGGGAGAGAGAGAGAGAGAGAGTGAGAGAAAGAAAGTATTATCCTCTCAACTTGGGGGGATTCACGTGGGAGTGAAAATTTAAAGACCCTTAAAATCTCAGAAGAGTGAGGCATAAATGATGAGGGGGTAGAGAGAGAAAGAGCAGTACAAGCTGTTAGTTGAAATAGAGTTATGCTTCTTATTCTTCTTCTTTTCCCTCCATGCCCTCATGTCCTCAAAGAATTGATGAGAAGGAGGGAGGGAGAAAGAGGAAGGAAGGAATGAGAAAAAGGAAAAGGAAGGAAGGGAGAAAGAGAAAGGAAAGAAGGAAGGGAGAAAGAAGAAAAGGAAGAAAGAGGAAGGAAAGAAGGGAGGGAGGAAGAAAGAGGAAGGAAGGGAGGAGAAAGAAAGGAAAGAAGGAAGGGAGGAAGGAAGAGAGAAAGAGGAAGGGAGGAAGGAAAGAAAAGGAAGGAAGGAAAAGGGAAGAAGTAAAAAAAGAAGACAGGAAGGGAAAGGAAGGGAGGAAGGGAGGGAGAAAGAGAAAGGAAAAAATGAAGGAAGAGAGAAAGAGGAAGGAAGGAAGGAAGGAAAAGGAAGGAAGGAAAAAAGAAAGGAAGAAAAGAAGGAAGGAAAGAAAAAGAAGGGAGGGAGGGATATGTACGATTTGGGCTACTTTATTTACCATCCCTTCCTCCTTTTGTAACATCTCCTTGTTTTCCCTTTCTCCCTCCCTCCTATACTTCCTTCCTTCCTCCTCTCCTTCTCCTCCCTTATAGAAGCCATTTTACGGCAGTACGGTAGAATCCATTTGAAAGCACAACAGGCTGTATCATAACAGAACGCACACCCTGAGGGGTTTTCGGGGTGTCTTACCCCCCACAGTATTTGTTTCCAGAGAGTAAGTCATCTGTGTACTACGTTTGGCTGAAATTGCTCAAGGCGTTTTCAAGTTATTCTGGAGCATACATACAAACATATCCGTTTTTTTATATATATAGCTATATGAAGGGAAAGGGCATAAGCAAGGAAGCACATCATTCTCCCTACATGTAAATGGCTGTCTTTGCTGCCACCCAGAATCTAAATAAAACCAGTTTATTTGGCATGATGGATTATAGAAGTGAAGTTCTATAGTACATTCTGAACGCAGTGCTTTAAAAATCGCTGTCGTCTTTTTATTTGTATGGTCTGAAAGGATTTCCGTATCTTTACTTCTCTCGTGATTTATCATTCCCAGATAGGGAGACAGTTCTCTAACTCTGTGACCTGGCTGATATTGCAATGACCCAGTTTATTAAAATCAGGATTCGTGAAAACTAAAAGGATGGGAGGAATACAGGTCCGCATAGAGTTCGGGGGGGGGGGGGGGAGAGGAGAAAGTGGAGAAGGAGAAAAAGGTGGAGAAGGTGGAGAAAGAGGAAGAGAAACAACAGGTTTTTAAGAAGAGTCTGGATAGCGATTTGTCTCAGATGGTATAGGTTCTCCTGCTTGAGCAAAGGGCTGGACTAGAAGACCTTCAAGGTCCCATCCATTTCTATTCTGATTAGAAGTTGTAGGTGCTCCACCACTGCAGGTTTTTAAGAAGAGATTGGACAACCATTTGCCAAGAGTGGTACAGGGTCTCCTGCTTGAGCAGGGGGTTGGACTAGAAGACTTCCAAGGTCCCTTCCAACTCTGTTAGCTGGACCACGTTCATTGGCATCCTTCAGTCTCCAAAGACGATGGAGTCGTGCTCTGGGAAGAGGTCAAAGCTGGAGTGTCCTCTCCAGGACACCAAGCCTGGGTAGATTAATATGGAGGATAGACTGTTACCCAAGCAGCAGATCCCCCCCTCTCCACATCCCTGAAATAGTCCAATGGAAACAGCAGAGCCATTCAGCTGCATTGTAGGAGTTACAAAAACGTGGTTGCCTGGAGGTTGACTCCTAAAGCCTTTTCCAGGAGTGGATGTAGCCACAAGGCAGTGGAGGTTTCTAATCGGAGTTTCCCTTCTCCTAGAAGATGGTTCTGCTGCTGGATCTGCCGTTGGAACGTAGAGCCCTCTTCCGCCTTCAAAGCCGTTGAGCGTCTTCTCCCGTAACCCTGGGAAGGGGCCCTTACGAGGTGCTCCCAGCCGGGCCAGCTGGGCCAAGGTTTTTTAAGGAGGTGTTACTCCTCCATCACTCACCCTTTGTCCTGGCTTGTGACAGGCAGAGCCTGGCTTCCCAAACGTTGGGCCCAGGATGGCGGGTTTAGCTGGACCACGTAAGCCCAAGTAATTCCCTTGATCCATCTGTCAAATGGAAGTGCTTTCCAGGCCAAGCCTAACATTCCAGAGTAGCTTTCTTGCATTCTCCTGTGCCATTCCTTAAAATATCTTATATTGAACTTGTCGATCAGAAAGATCGGCAGTTCAGTGGTTCGAATCCCTAGTGCCGCATAACCGTGTGAGCTCCCGTGACTTGTCCCAGCTTCTGCCAACCTAGCAGTTCAAAAACACATTAAAAAATGCAAGTAGAAAAATAGGAACCACCTTTGGTGGGAAGGGAACAGCGTTCTGTGCGCCTTCGGGCATTGAGTCATGCCGGCCACATGACCATGGAGACGTCTTCGCACAGTGCTGGCTCTTCAGCTTTGAAACAGAGATGAGCAATGCCCCCTAGAGTCGGGAATGACTAGCACATATGCGCGAGGGGAACCTTTACCGTTACCTATATAAAATGCTTGACGTTGGGGTTGGACTAGATGATTATAAGGTACCTTCCAACTCTGTTAATCTGCAAATCCTCAGGGAGGGGGAGAATCCGAGCATGCTGTTGAATCCTTGCAGACAAAGGCTGCAAGGCAGGAAATCCGTTCTTCCCCCCCCCCCACACACACACACAAACACACACAAAGGCAGCCATTAGGAAAACAACTCACAAGCGTTAATGCATTTCCAGCTGCATGGCTGTCTCTTCTTACGGTTACATCCTTCCTTCCACAGAGCTTTGCCAGAGGCAAAGCCGATTTCGAGAGGGAGCAATGAACAAGAAATTACAATACCACCTAAGATGTTAGCAGCCCTTTCTGTATACTAAAGGATTTGGGGAAACAGCATGGGGGTTTTTTTAAATAGGGGGCCACGGATGTTGTCGGCAGCTAAATCTTGACTCCGGGGTAGATTGGGAAGAGGCATGGCTAACACCCAGAATAGGGATATGGCTGCTTAATAGAGATAACTTTGGTTTATCGGAATAATAATAATAATAAAAAAGATGCTTGTAGGAAAAAATGGACTCACCTGGAGGGTCTGTTTTGTTTAAATATGGCCATGTTTATTTTTACGTGTTTTTTTTTTTTTTTTTTTTTTTTGCAGAAAGAAGCAATAGCTTTTTTTTTTTTCAGGCTATGCTAGCTGGTAACAGCAGGAGGATCTTCACTGTTCCGCAGACAAATCTGGTGAGGAAGAGAAGGAATTCGAGTGGCGCTATCACCAGTTACCTGTTTTACAATATTAAAATAAGATTAGGGGGCTGGAGACTAAAACGTAAGAAGAACGGTTGCAGGATTTCGGTAGGTCTAGTTGAGTGAAAAAAAGGACCAGGGTTATGTCTAGTTTAATGAAAAGAAGGACTAGGGGAGACATGATGGCAGTCTTCCAATAATTGAGGGGCTGCCCCAAAGAAGAGGGAGTCAAGCTATTCTCCAAAGCACCTGAAGGCAGGACAAGAAGCAACAGATGGAAATTAATCAAGGGGCGAAGCAACCTGGAGCTTAGGAGAAATTTCAGTGAGAACAATCAACCAGTGGAACTGCTTGCCTCTAGAAGTTGTGGGTGCCTCATCACTGGAGGTTTGTAAGAAGAGATTGGACAACTATCGGTCTGGGATGGTGTAGGGAAGGGGTCGGCCACCATAAACACTCAAAGAGCCGCAAAGGTCCTAACTGAAAGTTCAATTCTGGAGCTGACTGGAAATCCGGTTCCCACACCATAGAGTCTCCAGGGGAAGGATACTGCAAAAATCCCCATTCCCACCCCACAACCTGCTTTCCAGCTCCATTCTCCTGTGCAGGGCAACAAAAGAAGAGCCAGCCGATCAGCTGGGACACAGGAGGCAGTGAATAGATGGGGGCGTGGTCAGCCAGAGGTGGTATTTGCCGATTCTCTGAACTACTCTAAATTTCCACTACCGGTTCTCCAGAACCGGTCAGAACCAGCTGAATACCACTTCTGCTTTCAACTCAAGCTAATTGTTTGCTATTTACATGCATCGCCTTATGGGAAAAATGTGCAAGATTTGTTTAATGGCAATGCGCAAAAAAGAGGCATAAGCAATGCCTGCTCTTACCTGGCACTTTCTACCTGTCAGTAGAAATTAAAACAAAAGCTTTAATCTGTCTCTCTCTCTCCCACTCCCCCCCCCCATGTGTGTGTGTGTGTGTGTATTTAACTAATACATGTTGAGAGGTGTTTCTCTATCCCATCCCCAATCCCTTCCAACTCCTTGATTTGATAGCCTGTCACTATCTGAGATTATAGAGCAGCTAGATGAAAGACATTCAAACATAAAAGTTTAACCCTCCAAAGAGGACCGAGCTGGAAGGAAGAAAGGGAATGGAAAGAAAAAGAAAGAAAAAAGAAACTGAAAATCAGATCAAGAATAAAGCTTGGATCCCCTGTAGTATTTTTATTTAATGTTGCTTTCCCATTTTAATCCATTGATTTGGCAAATGGCCTACGCGCACCATGAATTAAAGAACGGAGAACGTCATGCCAAATGCTTTAAGATTCCAAAACATCAGAACAGAGGAGAGGGGGGAGGAAGGGAACTAATTTAGGAAAGGGGGGGGATGTGGCAGATGAAAGTCCTCGTGGGGCTCAGCAGCCCTTGGCCTGGATAACGTAAACAGATCCAGCCAATTTAAGCAGATTTAAAACAATGGCTATTAGCTGGGATAGCGATCCAGCATTTCCCTATTAAAAGACAAGTCATCACCACTGTAAGACGAGACAAGATAACGGGCGAGCATTTGACCGACTCGGACTGCAGTGTAGAACATCTGGCCAGTTTGGGTAAAGATCAGGCTCTGTGAGTCTTACACTTTGCAGGGGTGGGATACAGCTTTGCATCCTGCAGCCCACATCAACCCACATTATTCTTGTGTGTGGCAGAAATGGTACACTATATCTACACCATATTGGAGGATTTTTTTTGGAGGGGGGGTGCATAGATGTTCCCTCTGCTATCAGCAGAAGCTCCCTTGCTGGGACAATGGGAGGAGGAGTGGGGGAAGAGGGAGGGGTAGAGGTTTAGAAGAAGGAGAAAGAAGAGGAAGAAGAAGAGGAGGAGGAAGGGGAAGAGGGAGGGGGAGGAGAAAAAGGAAAAAGAAGAGGAGGAGGTGAGGAGGTGAGGAGGAGGAGGAGGAGGAGGGGGGAGGAGGAGGAGGGGGAGGAGGAGGAGGGGGAGGAGAAGGAGAAGAAAAAGAAGAAGAGGGGGAGGGGGAGGAGGAGAAGAAGAAGAAAAAGAAGAAGAGGAGGAGGAGAGGAGGAGGAGAGGAGGAGGAGGAGGGGGAGGAGGAGGAGGAGCAACAACTGTGGAGTCCTTAGTACTCTGATTCTTGCAGACTTTTCAAGGTCCAACTAGGTAACATCATCTTCTTCCCTCCCTCCCATCCTTCCTTTCTCCCATCTTTTCTTCCTTCCTTCCTCCTGTCCTGACTTTCTTCTTCCCATCCTTTCTTCCTTTCCTTCCTTCTTCCCATCCTTCCTTCCTTCCTGCCTTCCTCCCATCCTTCCTTCCTCCCATCTTTCCTCCCTCCCTTCCTCCCATCCTTCCAAAGATGAAGAGGCTTCAAGGACATTGCTTGGAAAATCACCAAGTTTAGGTCAGTTTCCATGGCGATCGAGCCTTTTGGACCCCACCATCATCTGGTGGAAAGAGAAAAGAAAGGAGAGAAAACTCTTTTGTGTTTGGGACCGTGTGTGTATGTGTGCTCCTGTCCAAGATTTCCAGGAAGTCATCACAGATGTATCACTGGCTCCTAGGCGGAAGAATGCCCTTGGTTGAACAAAGAGAAACCAAAGCCAAGTCAAAACAATCACGCCAGCCAAGAATACACAAATGAAATAATATGGAAACAGAGCAGCATGAAAAAAACAACAACAAGAAATCGAGAGAGGATTTTGTTCTCTTGGTAACTGGAGTGATACTTGAACCAGCCGAGTAGAAAATAAATATTTCCCCCCCCTTCCCGTCTTATCTTTTTGTCACATCTGTGAAAATAGGGGAACTGTCAGATCTCGTGCAGATGGACATGGGATGGACAGGCTCTTAGATTTAACTTTTGCTGACGCTCGTAATTTCTTTTTCAAATCAAGCATTTCCAGTCTGTTGATGGGGAAAAAAATCAGAATATTTGGTTGCTAAAGTCCCAAGATAACAGAATAAAGGAATTGGAAGGCACATTTGGAGATTCACCACGGTGACAAAACCGCGAGCTCTAAAGCACTCCAACGAATGAGCGCTGAATCGCGCCAACAACAGCGCGGCGACAGAACCGCACTGTAAACCTAACCCTAACCCTAAACATAACGCTAACCCTAACCCTAAACATAACGCTTACCCTAAACCTAACCCTAAACCTAACCCTAACCCTAACCTTCTTCTGTCGGCGCGTTGTTGTCGCCACGCTGTTGTCGCCGTGTTGATGACATCGCGGTTTTAGCGATGTGGTTTTGTCGGCGCGGTTTTGTCGTGCACGGTTTTGTCGGGTCACGCATTTGGAGGTCTTTTAGTCCAACATTCTATTCAGCCAGGGGACCCTGTGTTATTCCAGACAAATGACTGTCTAATATCTTCTTTAAAACCTCCGGTGTTGGAGCATCCACAACCCCTGGGGGCAAGCTGTTCCACTGGTGAATTGTTAATAAATTAAATAATTCAAAGCAATTGATTGCCTACTGATATTTATGGGCTCAGCAGATAGATATATAGATAAAGTGGCATAGACTGCTGGCAAGCTGTCCCACCAGTTGATCGTCTTAAATGTCAGGAGGTTTCTCCTAGTTAACTAGGAAGTTTCTCCTAGTTCTGGGTTGCTTCTCTTCTTGATTAGTTTCCATCCATTGCTTCTTGTCCTGCCTTGGGAAAATAGGCTGTACCAGAAACGTACAAAGAAGATGGTGACAATTAATTGTTCTCACCGTCAGGAAATTTCTCCTTATTTCTAAGTTGCTTCTCTCCTTGATTAGTTTCCACCCGTTGCTTCTTGTCCTGCCCTCAGGTGCTTTGGAGAATAGTTTGACTCCCTCTTCTTTGGGGCAACCCCTGAGACATTGGAAGACTACTATCCTGTCTCCCCTAGTCCTTCTTTTCATTCAACTAGACATATTCAAGTTTGAGAACTTTGTGGCCAGAAAGTTGTTTAGCTCAATGGTCACCAACTGGTGCTCCGTGGACCACTGGTGGTCCGTAAGAAAAATTTGGTAGTTTGCAGAAAAAATATTTGCATTTTTTTTATATTGCACTAAATCAAGGGGTCCTCGAACTATGGGCCCCTGGGAGGGATACGTGCAATGAACGCTTGTGTTGCTGCAGAGAGTCTCCCCCTTCGGGGTCTTTTTGTGGGGGTTGGAGGAGGGAAGAAATTCCGACTTGGGGTCTGCTTCAGCCTCCTGGTAGGGGGCTTTGGGCGAAGGCTGGAAGGAAGAACCGCTGGTGGTGAAGAGCCGGAGGGCCTCGTTCCAATGGGACTGCATCATGGCCTGGAACTGGCTGACCATCTCAGCCCGCTGAGCCTCCAGGCGCCGGTACTTGGCCTTGCACTCCCGCAGGTCTTCCCTCTGCTTGGAAAGCCCATGCTCCCAGTCCTCAATGAGGTGCTTCCGCTGAGCCTCCTTCTCGGTCAGATCCAATTTGAGCTGTTTTGCCAACTCTTTCTCCTGGCGGCTGCTTAGCTCCAGCAACCGCTTCCTGTTGGGGCCCTAAGGAGACCAGGCGGGCAGGGGAGGAGTGGCTGGGAGGGGAGGGGTGAGTAGAGGCTGGCAAGGCTCCCCTCGACATGAGTGACATTGAGCTGGCCACTCCCACCCACTCACATGACCACCTAGCCACGCCCACCCAGCCGGTCATTAGGCAGATCACGTTAGTAGCCTGCGGGATTTAAAATTACAAATTTAGTTGTCCTTGAGGTCTCAAAGGTTGGTGACCTCTGGTTTAGATAACAGAACAAAAGAGACTGGTCATTGACTTCTCTGGAGTCTTTTTTCGGCCACTTTCCAGTCTATTCTACTGGTCTGGATATCATACTACATTTTTCCTAGAAAGAAAAGTGATTTGTTTTTCATATATTAGGAAACACACCTGAGGAAGAGAAATGTTTCAGACACTCAAGCCATTGAGGAGACATTCCAGATCTAAGCCAAGATTTACACACGGTGAACAAAGCTATCTTTCCGGTTCTAATTTTCCTTCCCCCGCATCTTCTCGGTGTGGCTGGCCTGCTCTTTTCAAGTTTATCTTCTCCTACTTTTTCCTATCTGATGTGTCATTGCCTCTTTGTTGCCTTTGAAAGCAAAAAAAAAAAATATTATAATAATTCTATTCGCAGCCTCTGCTTGCATAAAACATGACACTATACGACAAACAATGCAGGAATACATTACATAAATTTCCCTTTGATATCGGAGCATGTTTCTTGCTCATAATGGAATCTGAGCCAAATAATCGACGCCTTTCCTGAAAAGGGAAATAATTCATCCTACCTGTTCTCCTCCATAACATGTGTCATCAAGGCCTTTGAACAGAGCTAAGTGCCAAGGGGAGAAGATGGGGAAAATAGCAAAAGGTGTTTTCATATGGTCCTTTCCAAGAATTTACCAAGAATTTGAACAACAGAGAATGTGGGAAGCAGTGTTCCAATATTTGAAGATGAGGTAAACCTATTCTCCAAAGCATCTGAGGACACGACAAGTAATAATTGGATGGAAACTCATCAAGGTGAGCTTCCATCTCCTGGATTGGTTTCCATCTAATCAAGGAGAAATAAGAAAATAAGGAGAAATTACTTCCTGGTAGTGAAAAAAAGGAGAAACTTCTTGACCATTAACAATTAGAACCATTTGCCTCTAGAGGTTGTGTGTTCTCCATCACTGCAGATTTTCAAGAAGAGACTGGACAGATGTTTGTCTGGGATGGAATAGGATCTCCTGCTTGAGCAGGAGGGTTGGACTAGAAGACCTCCAAGGTCCCTTTCTGATTATGTCTTGTTTCACTTTGCAATCTATTCAGTTCTTCAAGAATTTCATCTTACGTTTTAGCGTCCAGCTATTAGAAAATGGGAGGAATACAGGTCCTCATAGAGTTTGGGGGGGGGGAGGAGGAGGTGAAGGAGGAGGAGAAAATGGAGAAGGAGAAAAAGAAGGAGGAGAAAGTAGAGGAGGTGGAGAAGAGGAAAGTGGAGAAGGAGAAAGAAAGTGGAGAAGGAGAAAAAGAAGGAGGAGAAGGTGGAGAAGGAGGAGGAGAAACAACAGGTTTTTAAGAAGAAACCTGACAGTGACTTGTCTGGGATGGAATAGGGTCTTCTGCTCGAGCGGGGGGTTGGACTAGAAGACCTCCAAGGACCCTTCGGACTCTATTAATTCTGTCTTGTTCCACTTTGCAATCCCTTCAGTTCTTCAAGAATTTCATCTTACCGTTTAGCATCCAGCTATTAAGAGATGATGATGATGATGATGATGATGATGATGATGATGATGATGAAGAAGAAGAAGAAGAAGAAGAAGAAGAAGAAGAAGAAGAAGAAGAAGAAGAAGAAGAAGAAGAAGAAGAAGAAGAAGAAGAAGAAGAAGAAGAAGAAGAAGAAAGAGATGATGACTATTGGAACTACACTAAGTATGGACTTCTCTTCCCGGAATTATTCTCGGATTTTATTCTAGGATTGTTGAAGGATTCCTAGGGTCGAAGGATTTGTGAGATGATGGCTTGACAGGCTGGCCGATATGTCTCCATTGCCAATACTACTTTCCTTTTGTGTGAAAGCTGATTCTACCTCTTCCTTCAAGAAGACCACCTCATCAAAGGGATGGATATGTCATGTGCCCCATCAGACAAGATTTCCATTGGGAACTTCTCTCCTCTGGCTTTCTGTCTCAGTTTTATGGGCTCAGATGCCTCTTATCTGACCATTGTCTTCCAAGGTTATTTCCTCATGCTGTTATAGTGGATGACCATGAAAACGAATCAACAGAACAGCAGAAGGATTCAGGATGAGGGAAAATGAACTCCTTAACAAAGAGGTGATGCTTACTGATGAAGCTCCCTTTTTTTATAAACTCGTAGCAAATTCAAAAGCAGGCAAATGATCCATTAAAAAACAATTAAGAGTGATTTTTTTCCTAAAAAAAAAAAGAAACCTTAATTTTAGTTAGTCATAAAACCATTAAGTTTCTGCTTTGCCTCGCAAGGTTATTACGAGGACAATTGTGATAAGCAGAGAAATTGGTTGGGAACGCAGTGCTGAGTTTCTGGAAGGGCAACCAGATCAGGCCGAATTCCAGGTGCGGGGAGATTTCCCCTCCCAAAAAATTAAAAATAAATCTTCACCAATATTGTCCTTCATCGCAGTCTAGATACTAATGCAACGATGCCACTTGGCATATCATTTTGCAGAAGAAACAACGTACAATGAACAGGGCAGATGGAACTCAAAACACACTGCAACATTTATTTAACTAAAGTGCCTTGTAAGATTAACGAAGCATGCTTACAACGAGCCCACAAAGGGATCCATCCAACTGCTCGCTTACTTTCCAAATCTTTTTTCCTGCCAACGCAATTGGAGAGGAGGCAATGAAGCTATTCCGGATGGGATCTGGAGCCCAGCAAGAATTCAGAACCATGGACAGCGTCCATTGTTGGTCTCAATAATACCCAAGTAATTTTAAAAAAAACCTGGGGGGGGGGGGGAATCAAGGATTTTTCTAGTTCATCTGCTGGAGAAGATCCAAGGAATGGTATGGTGGCCTAGTGGTGGAGCTCTCATCTCACAATCAGGGGGCTGTAGGTTCGATCCTAGGTAGAGGCAGAATATTTCTCTCTCTGGGCACACTGAGAATATATCTCCTGAACAAAACTCCGCATTGGCGACAGGATGGGCATCCGGCCAGTAAAACACTCTGCTAGCTCCATTCATTTGCACAGACTCTACCCTGCAAGGGTTGTTAAATTATGGGGTTGTTAAATGAAGATGATGATCTGCTGGAGAAGACCTGAATGCGCTTTCCCCCACCAAAAAAAGACAACTGGACTTTCTTGGCTTTTTTTATTCTTTTGAAAACCTTTCGCTTCTCATCCACGAAGCTTCTTCGGTCTTGTTTCTTCTTGTATGAGAAGCAAAACGTTTCCTAGGAAGTCCAGTTGCCTTTTGGAAAATGCACTTTTTGGGACAACCATGACCTCTGGATGATTGAGAATCTCCATGGACATTTCATTGTGATTTTTTTTCCCTTTCCCATCCATTTCATTATTTTTAAATCAAGTGTGTCCTCATTCGTCCTGGGAAAGGTGGAACTAGCACAAATACTATGCTGGAGAACATTGGTTTGGATGGGTGGGGTTGTGTCCACTTAGTATGTCACACAACCTGATTTGGAGAGAGCAATGAGCCGCAGTGGCGCAGTGGTTAGAGAGCAGTACTGCAGGCTATGTCTGTTGACTGCCAGCTGCCTGCAATTTGGCAGTTCAAATCTCGCCAGGCTCAAGGTTGACTCAACCTTCCATCCTTCCGAGGTTGGTCAAATGAGGATCCCAGATTGTTGGGGTCAAAAAGCTGACTCTGTAAACTGCTTAGAGAAGGATGTAAACACTGTAAAGTGGTATATAAGTCTAAGTGCTATTGCTATCTATCTTCCTTCCTTCCTTCCTTCCTTCCTTCCTTCCTTCCTTCCTTCCTTCCTTCCTTCCTTCCTTCCTTCCTTCCTTCCTTCCTTCCCAGTGGTTAGAATGCAGTATTGTAGACTGACTCTGCCCACTGCCAGGAGTTCGATCCTGGCTGGCTCCAGGTTGACTCAGCCTTTCATCCTTCCGAGGTGGGTAAAATGAGGATCCCAGATTGTTGGGGGCAAGAGGCTGACTCTGTAAACTGCTTAGAGAGGGCCATAAAACACTGTGAAGCGGAATATAAGTGCTATTGCTGTCTGTCTCTCTGTCTCTCTGTCTCTCTCGCTCTCATCTATCTATCATTTGTGGTGGCGCAGTGATTAGAATGGAGTGTTGCAGGCTAATTCTGCTCACTGCCAGCAGTTCGATCCTGACCAGCTCAAGGTCAACTCAGCTTTCCATCCCTCCGAGGTGGGTCAAATGAGGACCCAGATTGTTGGGGGCAAGAGGCTGACTCTGTAAACCGCTTAGAGAGGGGGTGTAAAAGCACTGTGAAGCGGCACGCTCTTGCTCTTGCTACAAGGGGATGGTAATAGCCTTCTTCCATGCCATTAGCTGACCTCAGAGCAGTGATATTTCAGTGCCGGAGTAAACCATGATATACTGATTCCCTGCTGAATATCTACTCCAGTGGTTTATGAGCTACAAGGGCCGACGTCAGCCTTGTGTGACAAGAAGCTCCTTCAGAACAACCAGCTCTGCTTTATTGTAAAGTTATATTAATGGTGTTTTGGAAGTCTGGAAGTATATTTGTCCCTTGTTGCCTTTACAGCCCAAGAATTGAGAGGGAGTTGGACTTCCTTCTGAAATGTTTGCCCTGCCCATATTCTTCCCTCCCCCATGTCGCAAGATAGTTCTCACATACCACTGCATTCAGGCCTTTATAGCCTTCGAAGCCTTGCTATCATTTGTCATCTCCCAAGACGTCCCACATGAAGATGGTGCCTACGTCTAATAGTCGTTGTGTCAGAATATTCATGAACAGGAAGAGGGCATAGTAACAAGGTCAGCCAATGCATAGGCACAGCAACTAAGCCAATGAGACCTCTTTGGAAACGGAAAACAGACTGGAGTCTGAGCGTGGCTATAGCTCTGGGTCTGTGCTGAGAAACGAAACTAGTCTGGACTTGTCCTTGCTCTAAACTCTGAACAGAAACTCATCTCTGCTCTTCTCCGCCTTGTGCTTGCTTGTACTTGCTATCACATTGGAAGAATCTGCTGTTGGTATTGTACCTTTATTCCTGTATTATTTTGTGTATAAAGAAGTCAATGAATCCTGCTGGATCGGTTATCTCTGTGTGCTTTCTGGATGTGATTTCTCTGCAACAAACACTGACATGTTGGGGTAATCTCTTGAGAGTCCCCAAGAAGATTCAATCAGTCAACCCAAAAGGAAACCAACTTTGGTGTTATGAAAGGGCAGATCCTATTGCCTTTGCCCAGAAATGGAAAAACAAATTAATCCCAAATGAAGATGAAATAATAAGAAAGATTATGGACTGTGCCGAAAGGGATAAACTAACTAAAGAAATCCAGGGAAAGGAAGAATCAGAATTCTACCAGATATGGGATAAATGGTATAGGTGGATGGAGGAAAGAAACAAAAATCAATGAAGGAATATAACAAAACTCAAAAAAATAATAGTTATGAGTAAAATAAGAGGGTTAAGAATGGTGAAATCTAAATGAAATAGAATAGAAGGGGAAATAATATAAGGGGAGCGGTATCGATTGATGATTGCTATTATAAAAAACAGGAAGTTCCTGTTTGCACTGAATTGTATAAATGTGGTGTACGTCTAATTTTTTGTGTGTGTATTTTACATGTTTGTTAATAAAAAATCTTAAAAAAAGAAAAAGAGAGAGAAAGGACAGATCCTGAAGCTGAAGCTCAAATACTTCGCCCACCAAACGAGAAGAGAAGATGGTGGGAAAGATGGAAGGCAAAAGGAGAAAGGGACGGCAGAGGATGAGATGGTTGGATAGCACCATCAACACAATGAACATGGATTTGGTCGAACTCAGGGAGACAGTGAAGGACAAATGGGCCCTGGGGTCCACGGCGTTATAAGAGCAACTGAACAGCAACAAAAATGTCTATTAGTAAGACCAATCCTGAGCAAAACTATATCCAAACAGCTCCCCGCTCGACTTTCCTCTCCTAGTAAGAGGTCGATCTTCAATTTCTACACAAGTCGTGCAAGAGGCTGTTCTGCTTCCAGGTGCATCCTGGGTAATGGATATTTCCTTCCACATTTCCACCAAAAACTCCTGTCACTTCTGGAAAAGGCTGTGGGAGGAGAGGCCAAGCCTCAAATTAATTTGCAACCGTTACAAATCTTACGGCTCGCTTAGGCTGCTGCCAGGAACTGCTAAAACTCAGAAGAAGAAGAAAAAAACGTGTTGATGTGTTTCTTTTATCACCTTAATTTGTCCTAATGCTTTTCTGGGTTGTTGTTGTTGGTTTTTTTTCTCTCTCTCTCGCTCCCTCCTTCTTTCGCATCTTCTCTTGAAATGTGCTCAATATGGCAGCCGGCTGGCCTCTCCCTCGCTTTTCTCCCCACCGCATCAAACGTCGCCAGGAAAAGCTTATGCAACTTGTCGAAAAGTTGGGGTTGGGAACATGTTTGCAAGCATTCAGCGCACATTCTGACAAGGCAACGAAACCACACACACACACACACACATACACACACACAGACAGACATAGAGACACTGCTTTTTCTAATGAACACCAGCATGTGGGGTACCACCAAACTTCTTTTTTTCCCCTTTTCCTTCTAAAATCTGTCAGAAATGATTTAGCTTTATTAGTTCTAATCGCCTTTAGCTACAGGCGAGCCATCTAAGTGAAAATTAAGATATTTTTCACGCGAGGAAAATGCGGATTCCATGAAGGGCGGAGGGGGGGAAAATGGTGAGTTTCACCTTCCTTTATCACACTTCTCCCCCACCCCCTGGGCTTTTAAGCTAGAGAGTAAGATTCTCGTAGTGGGAGGGGGGTGATTTTGGGTTGCTACATGTGGACCGTAGGGGAGAAACGTAACTCCTAGGTTTTTCCAAAACACGAAGCGAGATGACCACGGGAGACCTTTTCGTGGCTTCCCGTAACATTATTATGCTGATATCATAGCCACCTTCAGATCCAAAGGGACCATGTATATTTTATGGAGATTTGTACACAGAAAGAGGGAACTTGAATGTTCATATATTCCTAATGGAACATTTGTCTACTCCAAGGAGGAATGTTCTTAAAATGATTTTTTATTAGTTCCTCTTCATTAGGGTCTCCTTCACTAACATCCTCCTTCCCTTCATCCTCCTTCCCTCCTGCTCTCTCTCCATTCCTCCCTCTTCCTCTCTCCCTTCCGCTCCCCCTTTCTCTCTCCCTCTCCCCTTCTCTATTTCTCCCTCCCTCTCTCTCTCCTCCTCTCCTTTCCTCCCTCTCTCTCCTCTTTCTCTCTCTCTCACCTTTCTCTCTCTTCTCTCTCTCTCACCTTTCTCTCTCTCTGTCTTTCTTCTCTCTCTCTCTCTCCTCAATCTCTCCCCTTTCTCCCTTTCTCCCTCCCTCTCTCTCTCTCTCGTATGTGTGTTTAGTGCCTTGTTGCATCAGGCCTAGAACAGAGGAAGAAAGGGAGGGAGAAAAGAAGGTGAAGGGAAAGGGAGGGAGGGAGGGAGGAAGAAGGTGAAGGGAAAGGGAGGGAGGAAGAAAGAGAGGCAGGAGGAAAAAAGGTGAAGGGAAAGGGAGGGAGGGAGGGAGAAAGGGAGGGAGGGAGGGAGGGAGGGAGGGAGGGAGGAAGGAAGGAAGGAAGGAAGGAAGGAAGGAAGGAAGGAAGGAAGGAAGGAAGGAAGGAAGGAAGGAATTTTCTTCCAAAGAGGCAAACTCTGGGAAAAATCTCACGGATGAATTGTGATGCCCTTGAATTTCTTTAGGCACGAGATGGCCCAGCAGTGTTTCTGTGCATGTTTTTCATCTTAATATACCACATTCCTAGCTTCCTACACTGCCACTCAGTTCAAAGGAAAGTCTTTAGGATAGGGAGGGGGGTTGTTGTTGTTTAAATTGATATTTGGCAGTCAGGCAGGTTGGGAAAAGATGGGACAGAATTACAATAGAAAACAGCAGTGCCAGAAATCAGTATTTCTTCTTGCTCTAACATTAAAGTCAATTGGAGAACACTATGGTGAGAAAGTGGAGAAGAAAACAGAGTAGCCAAGAACGCCAAAGATAGGGGGGTAAATTTTTGGGAGGGGAGTTGCAACTTCCACAGATGAAAGAATCTTTTGTAGAAAGTTAAAGCAAATTTGACTTGAGCCTCTTGAGCCCTTTCCCTGTTATTATGGACTAGCCGACATCCCGGCATTCTCTGGGTATTTATTTATAGGGGGGGGGGGGAAATGTCCGGATCAAACGTAATTTCTAATATTAGGTTTTCCCCCTTACCAGAGGGAGCCCCCTTGTGGAGTACTGTGAAGCCGTTACCATGGCAACTCCACTGCGCTGTACAGTAGAATCCATTTTAAGGCAGTACAGTAGAAGCCATTTTAAGGCACAACAGGCTGTATCTTAATAGAAAACACACCCCGAGGGGTTTTAGGGGTGTCTTACCCCCGTAATGTTTGTTTCCAGATGTTAAATCATCTGCATACCAAGCTTGGTTGAAATCATTCGAGTCGTTCCAGAGTTATGCTGGAACACACACATACACACACACACACACACACGTACACACACACACAGAGGGATATGGACAAGTGGAAAATAGATAGATGGATGGATGGATGGATGGATGGATGGATGGATGGATGGATGGATGGATGGATGGATGGATTGAATGATTATATTCCCTGCACAGCAAATCACAGCTTTGGGGGAGGGGTAAACAACCCCCCAAAAAATAATCTCCCCCAATTCTTTCCCTTTGCAATCTGAAAGCGGAAGAGTGGGGGAAGGACAGTCATCCCAAAGCTTTTTTTTTTTTTGATATTTCACTCCGGTCAAGAAGCAAACTGTGTTCAGAGAGATCATGGTCTCCGAAGGAAAGCGAGTTATAGAAAAGTAGGAAACAAGCAACAGGGAAAGGAGGCCATACGGCGATCCTTTTGGGGGTGTGTAGGAAGTTAGCACCCACCCCTCTCCTAGGAAAATGAGGTATTTTAGGAAATATTAAAAGGGCAGAATACTCAACCCCCCACCCCTCACCTTTGTCAAATGGGCCATTAAGGCCTGGGCCAGTCTATTCTACATAACAAAGATCTACTCCTTCAGGCAGAGTTATAGTAGGAATTGCCCAAAGCCCTTTCATTACATCATCACCCAACAAGAGTCAACCAAGCCTGGGACTCAGGGCAGCCTACAGAGTTGCCCCTGCATGGCCCCATGGGAGTCGGACAACCAATCAGAATACAAGCTCAAATCCAAAAGCCCAACAGAGGGCATAAAACTCTCTGCATCTCTGCCCTATTTTGCCCAGGATCTCAAACCATGTGGTCCTGTCCACCATTAAACCATCTTTCAAAGCTGTCTCCATCTTTCAGTTTCTTTCTCCCCCTACTTGGAACTGAACCCAGATGGACATTTCTCCCAACAGGAGTGTGAAGAGATGCTTGACGTGATTTTCGGCTCCGGATTCTGCTTTAAACAGACTTAAATTGGGTCTGCAAGAACAATCTTTGCTTCCCAAAAAAAAAAAAGTCTTTTATTTCCCATCAGCAATATTTGCCTGCCTGCCTGCCTGCCTGTCTGTCTGTCCATCTCACTGTCTGCCAGCCGCCCTGCTTTTATCTGGAACATTTTAATCGAATTGGGCTGCCTCTTATACACCAGCTTTGGCCATAAAGATCCAGCAATTAGGAGCTAATTGATGGTTTTATTGATAACGCAGGGGAGGCAGGGGGGGGGGGGAAGTCTGCCTCTCCTCCGCCCACCCACTCCGCCAATTTTTTTTTTGCCTTCTTCAACTTAGCCAGGGAAAAGATTTGCTGCTTGCTTATTTATGTATTCGTTTTTTAGCTGGAAGAAATAGTGAAGAGGGGAGAGGGGACGGGACATCCATCGCCATCAATGAATTAGAAAGAAGTCATGTCAAACCGATGGAAAATTCTTTTGGCTTTCCTGCCAATGACTGTTAGAGCTTTGGGGACGAAAAGGAGAAAGATGTTGGACCACATAATTTCTAGCAGTTTGAAGCTCTTTCCCCTTCCAATGTCCCGCCTGCCCCAAATTTGGTGCAGCAAAATTGATCAGAAAATGATTCCTTTTCCCCCCCCTTGTGAGCTGGTCTCCTTTTGTTTATCGTTTGTCTATATCCCACCCTTATTATTTTTTACAAATAACTCAAGGGGGTGAACGTATCCAACCCACCTTCCTCCTCCTATTTTCCTCCCAACAACTATCCTGTGAGGTGGGGTGGGATGAGAGAGAGGGAATTAGTCCAAAAACACCAAACCAGTTCTCGTGCCTAAGGCAGGACTAGAACTCACCCTCTCCTGGTGGTTGGCCCAAAGTCATCCAGCTGGCTTTCATGCCTAAGGTTGCACTAGAACTCATACTCTCCTGGTGATTGGTCCAAAGTCATCCAACTGGCTTTCATGCCTAAGATGGGACTAGAACTCACCATCTCCTGGTGATTGGCCCAAAGTCATCCAACTGGCTTTCATGCCTAAGATGGGACTAGAACTCACCATCTCCTGGTGATTGGCCCAAAGTCACCCAGATGACTTTCATACCTAAAGCAGGTCTAGAAGACATTGTCACCTAGTGATTGGTCCAAATTCACTCTGCTGGTTTTCATGGCTAAGGCAGGACTAGAACTCACCCTCTCCTGGTGATTGGCCCAAAGGCACCATGCTGAGTTTCATGCCTAAGGCAGGGCTAGAACTCACTGTCTCCTGGTAATTGGTCCAAAGTCAACCAGCTGGCTTTCATAGCTAGCACAGATCTAGAAGTCATTGCCACCTAGTGATTGGCCCATTTCACTTTCCTGGCTTTCATGGCTAAGTCAGGACTAGAACTCATCCTCTTCTGGTGATTGGCCCAAATTCACCCAGCTGGCTTTCATGCCTAAAGCAGGACTAGAAATCACCGACACCTGGTGATTCGTCCAAAGTCACCCAGCTGGCATTCATAGCTAAGGCAGGACTAGAACTCACAATCTCCCGGTTTCCAGTCTGGTGCCTTAACCACTAGACCAAACTGTCTCTCTAAAGCTTTAATCAACCAATTTCATTCTCTCTCTCTTCTCACCCTGCGATCTGTTTGGGTCATAACTGGGCTTCAGTCGAGCCTCTCAGGCTCCATCAAAATTTATTCCGCGTACACCAAGATTAGCCCTTGTCGAATTTTCAAGACTGCGGCTGTTGCAGAATTCATCACTGCCGAAATAACGAGAACCGAACAGCGCTTTGCAAGAGAGGACAGCCGACTCTCCATCCTGCTGCCTGCACAGATCCTCCAAAGCCCACCTTAATCCAAATAGAACATTTCTTTAACGCCACGATAAATTTCTTACCTCTTGTTTTCCAGCAAACACACACTGCGAATTCTCACCCTGGCCGAGAAACACCTTGATCCCCGCAAAAGAGGAATCTCTCTAAATCCCATCTTGAAGCTGCCTGTCTGATTTCCCTCCTGCTTACGACCATCTTTCCAAAGTAGAGAGAGAGAGAGGGAGAGAGAAAGAAAATAATAAAGTTAGACGCTGTTTGTTATCCCACTTTTCTTTCCGGGGATGAAACTTTGTCCCTCCGGGAAATGTAGAGCACCATTGCTGGCCTTAGAACTTAGGAGTGTGTTAGGAATCAGGCCATCATCATTAAAATTAAAAACAGTGAATCACCGTAATTGAGCCCGCTGCTAAGCAAACAATGAATTATGAGGTGTCAGAAGCAGCTAATGTTGGCTTTCAAAGGAGGTGAAATAAAACCTCACCCTTTATTTGTGATGTATATTCATTATATTTTTTTTAGTCCCAGCATCAGCACGTAAAAGAACACTGGGATATGGATTCACATTATTTAAAGGTGTTTTATTTTGTTTAGGGTTTTTTTTTAATATAAAAAGTGAGGAACTTTTTTTTTCTTTTCGTTTACTAATTTCCTGAAAGTTCCCTTCCTTTGTGATAAGTTTTTACTCTGCTTTTCTCATCCTGAGATATGGCAGGCTTTAAAGAATTTATTTGGGCTCTTAACTAAAATGATTAAGGCCCTCAAGACAAAAAAAAACTTATGATGAATGGATGCAGGAATTGGATATGGCAGGTTCAGAGAAAAGAAGAACCAGGGGTGACAGGATAGCAGTCTTCCAGTTTTTGAGGGGTGCCACAAAGAAAAGAGGAGAGGCAACCTATTCTCCAAAGCACCAGAAAGCAAAATAAGAAATGATGTTGTTGTTAGCTGCGAAGTCGTGTCTGACCCATCATGACCCCACGGACAATGTTCCTCCAGGCCTTCCTATCCTCTACCATCCTCTGGAGTCCATTGAAGCTCACACCGGCTGCTTTGGTGACTCCATCCAACCATCTCCTCCTCCTCCTCCTCCTCCTCCTCCTCCTCCTCCTCCTCCTCCTCCTCCTCCTCCTCCTCCTCCTCCTCCTCCTCCTCCTCCTCCTCTTCTTCTTCCTCTTCTTCTTCCTCCTCCTCCTTTCTCCTCCACTATTCCTTCGTCCTCTCTTTCTCTCTTCACATTCTTGATTGTTGTTGTTGTTAGTTGTGAAGTTGTGTCCGACCCATCACAACCTCATGGACAACGTTCCTCCAGGCCTTCCTGTCCTCTACCATCATCTAGTGTTCATTTAAGCTCATGCCGACTGCTTCAGTGACTCCATCCAGCCACCTCATTCTCTGCCGTCCCCTTCTTCTTTTCCCCTCCATTGTTCCCAGCATGAGGCTCTTCTCCAGGGAGTCTTTCTTCCTTCTTATTAGGTGGCCAAAGTCTTTGAGTTTCCTCTTCAGGATCTGGCCTTCTAAAGAGCAGTCAGGGTGGATCTCCTCTAGGACTGGCCAGTTGGATGGCTTTGCAGTCCAAGGGACTCAATGCAGGAGTCTTCTCCAGCACCAGAGTTCAAAGGCCTCCATTTTCTGGCGCTCAGCCTTCCTTATGGTCCAACTTTCACAGCCATCCCTTGCAACTGGGAAAACATCGCCTTGACTAGACACACTTTGGAAGTGTATCAGAAACAATGGGTGGAAACTAATCAAGGAGAGAAGCAACCTGGAATTAAGGAGAAGCGTCCTAACAGTGAGGACAATTAACCGGTGGAAGGGTTTGCCCCAAGAAGTTATGGATGCTCCATCACTGGAGGCTTTTAAGAAAAGACTGGAGACCCACCTGTCTGAAATGGTATTGGGCCTCCTGCTTGAGCAGGGGATTGGACTAGAAGGCCTCCAAGGTCCCTTCTAGCTCTTTAATGTATACTGATTGGACTCAGATATCAGAAGGAGAACTGTTGTGTTATACCTTCTCTATTGTGCCAAAATCTAAATTAAAGCATTCTCAAGTATGCTGGCTTCTGGGGCCTTCTAAGGTTGAACAGTACTAGTCCAGATGCTGGCTGGGGATTTCTGGGAATTGAAGTCCATAAATATTGGATAGGGAATTCTGGGAGTTGAAGTCCACAGGTCTTAAAGTTGCTAAGGTTGAAAAACACAACTCTGGAGCCTCAGCTGTTTCGTTTGCAACGATGACTTTCATTCCATTTCGGCCGTGGTTGAGGGTGAACTGATTGGGGCCCGCCTGAGGTTGCTCTGCAATCCATTTATTTTTTAATATAATGTCACTCTGGTCTTGAAAAGTCCTTTCAAGGCGATGAACAATTAAAAGAAAACAGATCAATCATAAAACAATTGAAGAAAAGGCTCACTACTAAAACCATAAACCAATTAAAATCTATCTGCAGCTCTCCCCAGCTGAAGCAGCAGCTTAATAGTAAAAGCTGAATCCAATAATCAACTTAAAAGTTCCAGAACTGTGTTCAATCCATAAGGAGTCTGAAACAAACACAAAAGAAATCTACTCAATGCTCTAACCCCCCACCCCGCCACCCCACCTCCTTTTAATTTACGCTCGTATATTTAGAGTTGTCAATAAACAGAGTTTCCAATAGCAGAAAATAAGTATTTAATTCTGCTCTGGCAAAATCAACACTTGGCCAGCTCTGCGCATCCTACATTAAGAGTTTGGGACAGGAGGACAAGATGATCGTGTAATGGGAAACTGTGGTCTAGGAAGAATGGTTGAGGAAGCTGGCTTGATTTGGTCTAGGGAAGAATGAAGTGAGATTTGGTAGGACTTTTCGGGTTCGTAAATGGGCGTCACACAATAGACATTAGAGAACTATTCTTCATTGAGAGAGCAGAACATGGAATAATAGACAGGTTTCAGGAAGATTCATTCTAGATTTCAAATGATTAGTGTTAGAAATTCTGTTTATATGTAGCGCCACAGAGCAAAATTAAAAGTTCAGTCACCATGTGCTTTACTGCTCAACTCTTTTAACTGTAACAGGAAACTCTACTTAGAACAAAAGCACATAGAGTACATACCATAGATCCAAACTTGTAAACACTGCCATCTACTGGCCAAAAAGTACTGCAGTTGTTGCATAGAAATATATTCCAACAATGAATTCCAACAGTAAAGGACTCAATCATCTCAGAGCGCAGAACATGAAATGATAGTCAGGTTTCAGGAAAATCGATTCTAGATTCCAAACAAATGCAGAAGATGCCCTAATTAATGTAGTGGTCACAAGGACCATGTGTGAGAGCAACCCTTTACTGAAAGAATTCAAAATTAGGTTAGTCAATCACCTGGTCTTGGATGCTTTGATTTCTTGTGGTCCCCAGAAGGTTGCACTTGACGTTGTCTTTAAATTCTTACTCTTTGTTGTTGTTGTTAGTTGCAAATTCGTGTCCGATCCATTGCAACTCAATGGACAACGTTCCTCCAGGCCTCTACCATCCCCCGGAGTCCATTTAAGCTCATGCCTACTGCTTCGGTGACTCCATCCAGCCACTTCATTCTCTGCCATCCCCTTCTTCTTCTGCTCTCAATCCTTCCCAGAATTAGGCTCTTCTCCAGTGAGTCCTTCCTTCTCATTAGGTGGTCAAAGTATGTGAATTTCCTCTTCAGGATCTGGCCTTCTGAAGAGCAGTCAGGGTTGATCTCCTCTAGGACTGACCGGTTGGATGGCCTTGCAGTCCAAGGGACTCGCCGGAGTCTTCTCCAGCACCCAAGTTCAAAGGCCTCCATCCTTTGGCACTCAGCCTTCCTTATGGTCCAACTTTCACAGTCGTCCCTTGCAACTGGGAAAACCATCGCCTTGACTAGACACGCTTGTGTTGGCAGGGTGATGTCTCTGCTTTTCAGAATGCTGTCTAGATTTGCCATAGCTTTTCAACTCCTTATCTTGGATCATCCCAAATCAGTCTACCCGATCTCTTACAAGGAAGTGGCAAAATTGGATCAAGTCATAGTTCACCTCTTCAGTTCTTAAAACCACCTAGTTCTGCTCAGGTGCAACCTTTGCATTAAAAAAAACAACATTCTCCATTTTTATTATTCCCCCAAGCTTTGGAAGGAACTCCAGCTAATCTTGTCCCATTCCTGACAGCAGTAAATGGGAACCTTTTCTGTTCCTTGGCACCCAGCTACCTTTCTTGCCTTCATCTGATTTCTATTTATGATCATTTTGTCGAAGCTGTTGTTTTTAAACTGCCTGTACTGCCTCACCTGGCTCTTTAATTTGTTTTCTCAGTTCCTGGCTTTTTATCTTGGTTTGTCAGAAGTTCTGTTCCTCCTTTAATTTCTACTGAGATCCTTTTGAACCTCTCAGGAGTATCTGCTGCTTATATTTCTCCCAACTAGAGACAGATATTGCTTCTCCACCCACCTTGCTTCTTATTATCACTGAGGTTTTTTTTAATCATCCAGACTTTTTTTAATAGCTAAGAACCTACTTCCATTTGTTATTCTTGTCCCATTCTCTTTACTGAGTTATACATATATATTTTTCTTCACAGCAATCAGTCTCTAAATACAAGCCAGGAAAGATATGGGAGCGGATTTTGACAAGCTGACCTTTGCTGGATTCCTTATACTGTTTAATTAGGCCCTACGTGCAAGGGTGACTCAAGGCTTACTTCGCCTCCACTCACAGATGCAAAAATTGCACGCAAAGCCAGAGAGAAGAGAGAGATGGATGCAAGAATTAGAATCGGGAAATTGTGTCCAGAGGTGATCGCTTCTTAGCTGGTGAATGGCTGGCGGTTTTAGAACATGGAAAGATGGCAAGAGTGCTGGATGAATGGCTGCATAGATAATTACGATATTATATCTAAAAATTTGCTTTGAAAGGGTACAGAAAGTCTATTATTGTACCTGCTAGCTGATTGATGAGTAATGAATACATTTATTAAGGTTGGTTTCATTGTTTGGTTGGTTAAGGTTGGTTTCTTTCTGTTCCAACACATGTTTTGGGGCATGTTACCAGAGTCACTGAACTCATGGTATCCACACGGCAATCATATGATGGGAGTTCAATAGGAAACATCTCCTATATACAGAGTTCTTCTGACCTAGGCTTCCTGAGAAAGCATAAATCACAATCTTAATCCCCCCAGCCCTCTTTTATTTAAATGGCTGTGAATTATGTTCATTCACAGCCCGTAATGAGTCACAAATAGTTTGTAAAGAGACCGACAGAAGTCTACCAAAGTCTTTCGGGATAAGGCTGATAAGCACACACCTTTATCTCCCTTGAAACGCTGCCAGAGTCCTAATTGCCAATTAGATTTGCAAGGCCAAACGTAGCACAGAGTCAAACAGGACTTCTAATAGCTTGAACCAGCTAGATGAACTAATTGCTTCCTGAAAAGGCTCACGTTCCATTTGCTCCTCTTTTATGTCTTATGGGAGGGGCCAATCACCTCCAAGCCTTACTCCCAAGTCGCCCCTTTTGTCTTAACTGTTCTTGCCTTCTGGCAGCTCTGCACATGCACGTGCTGGGAACAGGCTCACACTGTTCTTCTGCCTCACTAATATCAGACTGCAGAGGCTCCAGAGGCAGCACATAACTCCCAGATGGCCCTGGCCCCCTCTCTGCCTCTGACCCAGAGCCCTTGTCCGAGCCTTCCTCAGACTCCAAGAGCCGTTGCTATGGAGATTTTTATGATGCCATGCTTGTCGCTCTATGGTATCACTGTCGTTGTTACTGCCACGGTCTCACACCTGTGTGCTACGTTGCATTTTAGCTCAGGAGGGAAGATTTGAGGCTGTTGCTTTCTCCAGAGAAGAAAACTCGATCCATCAATGTTATTTGTGGCCGGGGAGTCCCAAAGCAAGTTACAACACACCTAACCGAAGGTTCACCGACAAATACGCGCTCGACAAAAGTGCGCCAACGAAACCGCGGCGAGAAAACTGAGAGGTCGAAATCGCGCCAACGAATGGGTGCAGAAGCGTGCCGACAAGAGCACGCCAACAAAAGCGCACCTTCAACAAACAACTAATAACAACCTAATAACCCTAATCCTAATCCTGACCCTGACCCTGACCCTGTCCCTGACCCTAACCCTAACCCTGACCCTAACCCTAACCCTAACCCTAACCCTTACCTTAACTTAAATCACGCTTTTGTGGGTGCGGTTTTGTTGGCGCGTTGTTGTGGGCGCGTTTATGAAGTCGTGGTTTTCTCGCCGCGGTTTTTTTGGCGTGCTTTTGTTGTGCACGCATTTGTCAGGTCGCGCTAACCAAAAGCCAACATTGGGTGGGACGGCTTAACGAACGAAACATTTAATATTTAATAAATATTACACAACAGACTCAAAAAACTCAGCTTGTGGATTTGTCACTAACAGACTATTTAAAGAAAATATGAGTGTAATTCCCATGCATGGGTTCAACTCCCTTATCAACCAGCTGGCCAAGTCACTTTTGCACAAGTGTTCTGCCTTCATTGCACAATTCCTCATTTCCACGTGACCCCATTAAAAAAAAAGAACCCTCTACTAAGGGCTGGTAGGCCTGCAAGGGACTCTGTATTACTTACCTTCAGTAATGGAAATTATTTAAGCAGGGAGACATGACAAATATCGTGGCTAATTTGATTCATTTCTGCCCTGAGAGAAAAGGCATGAGGTAAAGTTAAATACCTTCAGAATGCATTAATCAGCACTATGGAGCTCGCCAAACCAAAGTCTCTTTGTGGGTAAAAAAAAATTGATTTCCTGGTTCAAAGTAACATTTTTAATGTTCCACATTACTTTCTTATTTATTTATTTTTTGCGTCTGTAACTTTATACCAGTCAGGGTTCTCCCCCTCCGCCCCTTCCTCTATCCAGGTGAAAATCAACTTGTAGTTTTTTCTAAGTCCGGCTTCGAAGGGAAGCTGCTGAATTTTTTGAACAGAATGACCAACTCTGTTTGGGGTGTGTTTATATCTAAATGATTTCAAGACGTTTGTCCATCTACAAAAAGATGTAGAGATGTGGCTAACCCACATTGGAGTAGCCAGGGGTATGTGAACCTTTTCTCCCAGTGCATACTTCCCCCCCCCCCAGCACATACTGCAATTCCTCCCCACCCAGTGGTGGGATTCAGCCAGTTCGCACCTATTTGGGAGAACCGGTTCTTAACTCTCTAAGAGGTTCAGAGAACCGGTTGTTGGAAGAAATCTTCTTTTGGTTTTTTTCCGCTTCACAGGGCTAATCCTGTAAGGAAGGCAAAGGAAGGAAACATTCTGGTGTTGTTTCTAGCTTAATCTTTATTGCCCTGCTTACAGAAACTGCCTCTCCGGTTAACCCTTATTCCATTGTAACAGCTAAGGCAAAGAAGCGCTCATCAATCTGAGTGACGTTGAGTTGGCCATGCCCACAAGGTCACATGACCACTGAGCCCCGCCTACCCAGCTGGTCAATAGGACAGGGAACCGGTTGTTAAATTATTTGAATCCCACCACTGTCCCCACCTCTATGTGACTTTCTCTACTATCCTCCTTCTACCAGAATTTATTTCACCAAAGTCCTTTCCATTAAGCCCAGCAGCAAGGAAACGCCCTGTATATTTCCTCCGAAAAATCAACTAATATGAATTTTTTGTTTAGAACCCACACTTGTTCTGCTTTGCATGAATGACCTTTGCGATCGTATTAGCCTCTTCACTGAGGAGGGTAAAACAATTTAACACCACCGACAATGCTGCTGCCCTGCACAGCAACATTGATTATGTGTCAGAATGGTCACGCAATTGGCAACTCTAAATCTCAACCAACAAATGTTCTGTCTTACATGTTGTCAACAAAAATCAGAACGCCAAATACAAGTTGGGTGGATACAACCTTGTAGATGAGCCTCACTCTGTCAAGAACCTCGGAGTACTCATCTCAAACGACCTAAGCCCCAGAGCTCCCTGTAACAGCTTTGCCAAAAGAGTTGTTAACCTAGTTTTGCGAAGCTTCTTCTCCGGTAACACTGTACTGCAGACTAGGGCATACAAAACCTTTGCTAGACCAATCCTCAAATACAGCTCGTCTGCCTGGGATCCACACTGTATATCGGACATTAATACAATTGAGCAGGTCCAGAGGTATTTCATGAGAAGAGTCTTCCACTCCTCTGTTCATAATAGAATCCCTTATGCCACCAGGCTCAAACTTTTGGGCTTGGACAACCTGGAACTGCATCACCTGTGGTCGGGCCTAAGCATAGTAGACAAAATTGTCCACTACAACATCCTCCCTGTCAATGACTACGTCAGCTTCAACCGCAATAACACACGGGCAAACAATCGATACAAACTCAAGGTCAACCGCTCCAAATTCGATTGCAGAAAATACGACTTCAGCAACAGAGTTGTCAACGCCTGGAATGCTCTACCAGACTCTGTTGTTACTTCCTCAAACTCTCACATCTTCAACCTTAAATTGTCTACCGTGGACCTCATTCCCTTCCTAAAAGCTCCGGAAAGGGGGTGTAGATAAGTGCACTAGAGTGCCTACTGTCCCTCTCCTACTGTCCTCATTTACTTGTATTCATTTCCTTTGTTCATGGCCATGTTTATACTTATACCTGCTATCTTGTGTTTGATTAACTAACTAAATAAATAAAAGTAAAATGGTTTAGGTTTAGGTTTATTAGATTTATATGCCGCCCTTCTCCCAAGGACTCAGGGCGGCGTACAACATTAAAAGAAACACATAATACAAAAGTTAAAAAAATTAAATAGAATATCCCAAACAAACCCAATTAGAATTGACAATAACATTTTTTTAAAAAAAATTGAGTTAAAATTAACAATGATCAATAATTTATTTTGTTCAGGCCAGGCTGGCTTGCTGGAAAAGCCAACTTTTTAGGGCGCGTCAAAAGGACCGGAGGTCGGGGATTATACGAAGCTCCGGGGGCAGCTCATTCCAGAGGGAAGGCGCTCCCACAGAGAAGGCTCTCCCCCTGGGGGTCGCTAGCCGACACTGTCTGGCCGACGGCACCCTGAGGAGGCCAACTCTGTGGGATCGCACTGGACAATGGGAGGCTACCGGTGGCAGTAGGTGGTCTCGCAGGTACCCTGGGCCTAAGCCATGGAGGGCTTTAAAGGTCATAATTAGTACCTTGAATCGCACCCGGAAGACAACCGGCAACCAGTGCAGGCCGCCTAAAAGGGGTGTAACATGGGAGCTCCTAGGTGCCCCCATGATAACCTGTGCAGCCACATTCTGGACCAGTTGAAGCCTATGGGTGCTCTTCAAGGGCAGCCCCATGTAGAGAGCATTACAGTAGTCCAGGCGAGAAAGGACGAGGGCATGAGTGACTGTGCACAGAGCATCCCGATCCAGGAAGGGGCCCAACTGACGTACCAGGCAAACCTGGTATAAATAAATGTTTAGCTCTGCTTGGAGAGATGGACAACTTTGGCCTTAACAACTTGTGATCAAATACTCCCAGTGTCTAGAGCAGCCTTAAATACATACCCAATAATCAAGCGATGCTTTTACCAAATTCAACATTTGCGTAATAAAAACAATAGTTTCCTTTTTTTTAAAAAACTCCTCCAAACAAACAGGTTCGGTTAGACAAACGGCAGTCCTCCTAATTTTATTTTTATAAAGATTTATGGAGACTGAAAAGATCAAAGATTTAATAGATGGAAATAAAACAAGCTCCTTTCGTGTTTGGAGCAGATGCCAGATCTGACTATCTCGCCATCCGTTTTCTCGGCAGAAGAAGATCCATAGATCGATAACAAGCCTTTGCATCCATTCATAACAGGCTCAGCTGCACCAAAGATCAAAGAAGATAAATACAAGAAAATGGCCATTTTTAAAAAGAAATGCCTTGATCTCAAATTCTATGCCTCGGAGGTGCCAATGGGCATTCAGGCTGGTACACGGTTCCCGATGTTAAGAAAGTGAAGCCAAATTATCTCTACAGGAATGGACTATTTTCAAGATGGGAACGGCTAAATCCTTCATAAAACACACCATAGAATAAGCGTTGGAAGGGACCTTGGAGGTCTTCTAGTCCAACCCCATGCCTAGGCAGGAAGCCCTACACCACTTCAGACAAATGGTTATCCAACAACTTCTTAAAAATGTCCAGTGGTGGAGCATTCATAACTTCTGGAGGCAGGTTGTTTCATTGATTATTTGTTCTCATGGTCAGGAAATGTCCCCTTAGTTCTAAGTTGGTTCTCCCCTTGATTAGTTTCCAACCGTTGCTTCTTGTTCTAACCTCAGGTGCTTGACTCCCTCTTCTTTGGGGCAGCCCCTGAGATATTGGAAGACTGCTAACATGTCGTCCTTAGTCCTTCTTTTCATTAAACTAGACATACCCAGTTCCTGCAGCTGTTCTTCATATGTTTTAGCCTCCAGTCCCCTAATCCTCTTTCATGCTCTTCTGTGCACTTTTTCTAGAGTCTCAACATCCTTTTTAAATCATGACAACCAACTGGATTAAGAAAGGAAGAATCGGAGGGGAGGACAAGATATAAAGGATGGGAGCTTATCAAAGAGAGATCCAACCTAGCATTAATGAGGAACTTCCTGGCAGAACAATTAAATCAATGGAACAGCTTGCCTCCAGATGTTTTGGGACTGGAGGCTTTCAAGAAGAAACTGGACAGCCATTTGTCTAGAATGATACAGGGTGTCCCGCTTGAAGTATGGGCTGGAGTAGAAGACCTCCAAGGTCCCTTCCAAACTCTGTTCCTCTGTGTTGTAATGTTATTTTCTAAAAGGTCTTCAGTTGGTAGAATTGTTTTGTAACTAGAAAGGAGAAATCATCGTCCGCGTTGCCGATGAAAATAAAAACCATCAAGGAAAATAACTCAAAACATTTCTCTTTTTCGGTCAGCGGTAGTGAAAACGCTCAGCTGAGCGTTTAATTAATTGTGAATGGTTTGGGAGGGGCGGGCGACTGTTCTGCTCGGCTGGACAGATGATCAGTTGCCTTTTATTGATATTACCTCACTGCTGAATATTCGTAGGCAGGTCTCGGAAGGTCTACTTACATCCAGGACAACCGATCTGAAAATGATGAAGTTAGGCCACTAATTATAGCACTCAGGGCTGTTTGGGCTCCTTATTACACAGGATGATTCAGAGTTTAGAGGGTCATAAATCCATTTGGAAGAGGTGTAGCAGGGGAGAGGCTGCCACCATTGGGAAAGCATGCTTTTTAAGGGTCTCCGGGCGTCTTCAAGAAGATGGGGAGGTGGGAGACGAAGTACTCTTGACCTGTAAGTGATGGATAGTGATTCTTAATGAAGAGATTCAACAGGGGAGAAGAGGCACTCCATTTCCTGGTGGCAGAGGGCTATAAAAGTCTGGGGAATCAAATCAGGGAAGTTGTGCCGTTGTGTGGACCTGAAATGAAAACGCTTCAGAGGACGAATTGGACCTGTCTTAATATGCAACCACCTCTTACAACACTAGACAACACAGTATCAACAGTAGAGGCCTACAGATTTCTAGGCTCTATCATATCTCAAGACCTACAATGGACACCTAACATCAAAAACGTCATCAGAACAGCACAACAAAGAATCTTCTTTCTGCGCCAACTCAGGAAGCTCAAACTATCCAAGAAGTTGCTGATTCTGTTCTACAGAGGAAGGATGTAGTCTGTCATCTGCACCTCCATAACTGTCTGGTTTGGCTCTGCAATCCAACAAGACAGACATAGACTTCAACGGATAATCAGAACTGCAGAAAAAAACAATGGCTACCAACCTGCCTTCCATTGAGGACCTGCACGCTGCAGAAGTCAAAAAGAGGGCTGTGAAAATATCTACAGACCCCTCACATCCTGGACATAAATGGTTTCAACTCCTACCCTCAAAGCAACAATACAGAGCACTGCACACCAAGACAACTAGACACAAGAAGAGTTTTTTCCTGAAAGCCATCCCTCTGCTAAACAAATAATCCCCTCAACACTGTCAAACTATTCACTAAGGCTGCATTATTATTACTATTAGTCTTCTAATCGTTCCTACCATCCATCTCCTCCCACCTATGACTGCAGGACTGTAACTTTGTTGCTTGTGTTCTTATTTTTTTGTATTGATATTGATTCTTTCCCGATTGCTTATTTGTACCCTATGACTATCATTAAGTGTTGTAACTTATGATTCTTGATAAATGTATCTTGTCTTTTTATGTACACTGAGAGCATCTGCACCAAAGACAAATTCCTTGTGTGTCCAATCACACTTGGCCAATAAAGAATTCTATTCTATTCCATTCCATTCCATATACTATTCTATTCCATTCCATATTCTATTCTATTCCATTCCATATTCTATTCCATTCTACTCCATTCCATATTCTTTTGCATTCCACTCCATATTCTTTTGCATTCCATTCCATATTCTATTCTATCCCATTCCATTCCATATATTATTCTATTCCATTCCATTCCATTCCATATTCTATTCTGTCCCATTCCATTCCATATTCTATTCCATTCTACTCCATTCCATATTCTTTTCTATTCCATTTCATATTCCATTCCATATTCTATTCTATCCCATTCCATATTCTATTCTACTCCATTCCATATTCTATTCTATTCCATTCCATTCCATATTCCATTCCATTCCATTCTCTCCTTAAGTGTAGCAAGATCTGGGAGCAGGGTGAGAAGGGGGCTTAATGTTTAAATTAAGGAGCATGGCATAGCCCTGCCTGTAGGTTTCTGCTATTGTTTTTCAATAATTGAGTGGTTGGGAAACGCCAAAGCAGCAAAGAATTAGGACCATATGTTAAGTTGCAGTCCAGGAGATTTATGCCTCACGCCTGTACACACAAATCTAGTTGATTAAAGTTCAATGTTAAATCGGTGCCAAATAAGAGTCAGCGGAATTCAAGAGGAGTTGAACTTAAGATGTTTGTGTGAACGTAAAGATTCTAGACTGATGGCTCATGTCACTCCACCACCACAACTTTGCCTGCACTTCTCCTACATCTTTTCTACATGACTTAACTCTAGCACACTTTACCCATTATAATTCCTGGCCCCCAGACAGGGCAGTGATTGGTGGTGACGTCCAACACACTAGTCAGCTTTTAGAAGGTGGTGTCCCATCTGAGGATTTTCGCCCAGGGATGCAGGGCTGACTGTGGCATCGAGTAAAACTCACTATAACATTTGCAAGACGAGATGGCGAAGCTTTGCGTACTCAAAGGTCCAACTCTTTCTGTGGTGGGATCCTCCCAGTCAGGGGTGGGTTGCTGCCGGCTATGGGTTCGGCGCGCAAGAAATTGTGCATGTGCATTTGCACCAAAAAAAGGTTTGTGTGTGGGCACAATGTTAGAGAAGGGGAAAAAATCATTTCTACAATGGAGATCGTTCTGAGCATGCTCAGAACCAAAAATCAAGATGGCGGTGCTGACAATGGAACCAGTTCGGGGGCCCAAAATTTGGAAATGGGTGCAAGAAATTACAGGAGAACAGATAAAATACAAACCCAAAATCTTTCTGCGGGGAATAATCAAAGGGAAATATACAAAGAAAATTAAGTACATATTAACACATCTGCTAACTACAGCTAGAATAGCATTTGCCCCATGCTGGAAACAAAATAACACCCCCTCGGATGAATTAGTGATTAAAAAAACTTTGGATTGTTCAGAGATGGACAAATTAACACTGAAATTAAAAGATAAAGAAGAGTCGGAATATTATGAAATTTGGAACAATTGGTACAAATGGCTGGAAGTCTTTAAGAAGAAGCTGGACAGCCATTTGTCTGAAACAGTATAGGGTTTCCTGCCTAGGCAGAGAGTTGGACTAGAAGACCTCCAAGGTCCCTTCCAACTCTGCTATTGTATTGTAATTAGGAAATAGATGGAATCATTTTCAATCCCGGTAGCTGGCATTTTTAGTCTAAGCATGAGTCCTGCACCAAAACCTCTTGGTTAAAATTCTCCTGAGGTTTTTCAACCCCACCCTTCTCTATTGCCCCTGTTTTCTGTTCTTCCCCTCCCACCACTTATGAGTTCCATTCCCCCTTTTAATTGAACAAAGTAGACTTAATTTGAATTAAAATGTCAAGAAATCTCCCACTTAAATTGATTTATCTGCATCTTTGGCTGAAATGGATTCATTTCTGCAGAAGAAACACCCCGTCTTGATGGATGGCGTCTCGGGGAGTGGAAACATTTTTTTTTTTTTTTAATGCAACTCCATTACGTTTCCACTCAGGTATGAGAAGTGCGGAGGGGAGCAGCGGAGAGAAGAGGAAGGAGAAAAAAGAAAGGGGGAGGAGAAAAACGGTGGAACTGCAGAGAGGAGGCCATTTGGGATCAGCCAGAAAATGACAGTGTTTGGAAGGACTTTGCGGGGTAGTTTGTGGCTGCTGGAAATCATACTTTTGAGATTAGACAGCGCCTGTCTAAGGGTATTCTTAGCACTTTCCCTTTTGCAGAATGACTGACAGCCTCGCTGAGAAAAACAGGGCCACTTTCTCTGTAATCTACAGGAACGCTGATCTATATAATCCCTCTCCTGGATACACCGTAGTTGTGTTCACACAATACACTTATGCAAATCAATCAAAGGCTCGGCAGATGTAGCCATCCCACACGCTGAGCGTGAGGGCTTGTCATTACTAGTGTGGCTCACATGGTTTTTGGTTAAGTATTTGTTGTGTGTGTGTGTGTGTTATTGGTGTAGGGACTCAGTTGCTACGACGCTGAGCTCGTCCATTCAAAATTCATTTTTCTGTTCAGGCTACAGGTAATCCTTGACTTAGTCAGTGGCTAAGATGCTGAGATTGTCGATCAGAAAGGTCGGCAGTTTGGCGGTTCGAATCCCCAGCGCCGCGTAACGGAGTGAGCTCCCGTGACTTGTCCCAGCTTCTACCTAGCAGTTCGAAAGCAGGTTAAAAAATGCAAGTAGAAAAATAGGAACCACCTTTGGTGGGAAGGGAGCAGCGTTCCGTGCGCCTTCGGCGTTGAGTCTCTGCCAGCCACATGACCACGGAGACGTCTTCGGACAGCGCTGGCTCTTCGGCTTTGAAACGGAGATGAGCACTGCCCCCTAGAGTCGGGAACAACTAGCACATATGGGCAAGGGGAACTTTTACTTTTACCTTGTTTGTGTCTCTGCATGTGTGTGCCTATGGGTGTGTCTGTGTGTGTTGAGAAATTCTCCTACATCTCATCCGAACGTTCTTGTTTGTGGGGAAAAATTCTCTCCTTTCCAACCAAATGGCTGATCGAGCGATGGAGAGCGATGCAAATTTAATTATTCCACATGTCGCAAACGGTAACGGGCATCTCGTCGCAAAATTTGTACTCCCATGTCAGGAAGATTAAAAGAGAGAGAAAGAGGAAGAGGGGGATTGAAATGACAAGTATGATGGAAAGATAACCGCTCCCCAACACGCAGCTGAGAAATTCAGTCGCTTTTATCAGATTAATATGTCCCTTATCTATTTATTGCATTTATCAGGGCCGGGAAAGGTTTTCGTTTAACAATGTGATCCAAAGGCAATTTGATTGAATCGCAGGCTTTGAACTGAATCCGCTCGTCCAAACAAGAGCTTCTAAACCGATCTGAAGATAGGATGAACTTTTTTCTGCATGGATGCTTTTCAGTTGGGTAGAATTGGATTGGATTTGATAATCGTACAGTGGCTTTTCCCGAGTTTAATTTGTCTATTTGGGTGTTAGGCTTGCTTCTCCATTTCCCATAATGCATCCTTTCTGAGGGGGGTCTTCGATGCTCTCTGAGCTTGGTTGTTTTCTTGCAGATGTTTCATAACCCAAACTATGCAATATCATCAATGCTAGTGAGGGTGGGAACATTGATGATACATAGTTGGGTAATGAAACATCTGTAAGAAAATAATCCAGTTTAGAGACCACCAAGAACTACATAGGCCTTTTATTCCTCAGTTCAACTATGGGCTGCTTCTTCTTCTTCTTCTTCTTCTTCTTCTTCTTCTTCTTCTTCTTCTTCTTCTTCTTCTTCTTCTTCTTCTTCTTCTCCTCCTCCTCCTCCTCCTCCTCCTCCTCCTCCTCCTCCTCCTCCCTCCTCCTCCTTCCTCCTCCTTCTCCTTCCTGTAAACCCTACTCCCTTCTAACACTGATGATGTTACCTAGTTGGGTCCTGAAATATCTGCAAGAAAACAACCAAGCTCAGAGAGCACCAAAGATCCATCATTTCAACCTGAGCTAAAAATATTCTGCTTTATCAATGCATCCTTTCTCTGCCCTGTCTATTATTAGGGAAGGAATGGGCTTAAATAGAAGTCTGCTTAGCAGGAAGCATTCCATTAAGAAGGAAGCCCCACGGTGGGACCTTACCAAAACTCCAAAACAAGGTAAGCATTTTCCAAACCCTCCTTGCCTTCTAAGGATTACTAGGTGATGCAAGGAACCACATTCACCCATAACTGTAGGACATAACCAGGTTGAGCCCAAAGGAGGGGTCAAATGTGTCATCAGTACTGAGTCCTTTCGTGCCCACAAGTCCCACCTTGAATCCCTTCTACTCTTCTCTCCTGTGAATGCCCCGTGGCCGTTAGTAGTTCAGATTCTTGTAGAGAGCTTACGCTTGTAATAAATCCTTATACCCATTTGCCCATTCATAGTTTACTGCCTTGCTCCTGGGGAGGAAAGCAATGGCAAATCTAGACAGCAGGTTACAAAGCCAAGACATCACCCTGCCAACACAAGTGCATCTGGTCAAGACTATGGTTTTCCCAGTTGCAATGGATAGCTGTGAAGGTTGGACCCTAAGGAAGGCTGAGCGCCAAAGAATGGAGGCCTTTGAACTCTGGTGCTGGAGAAGACTCCTGCGAGTCCCCTTGGACTGCAAGGCCATCCAACTGGTCAGTCCTAGAGGAGATCAACCCTGACTGCTCTTTAGAAGGCCAGATCCTGAAGAGGAAACTCAAAGACTTTGGCCACCTAAGGAGACCATTGAACACTGAATAACAGAGTTGGAAGGGACCTTGGAGGTCTTTTAGTCCAACCCCCTGCTTGAGTAGGAGATCCTATGCTACTTCAGGCAAATGGCTGTCCGGTCTCTTTTTGAAAGCCTCCAGTGATGGAGCATGCACAGCTTCTGGAGACAAGGAGTTCCACTGTTTGATTGTTCTCACTGTCAGGAAATGTCTCAAGTTAGTTCCAGGTTGCTTCTAGGAAAGACTCCCTGGAGAACAGCCCCATGCTGGGAACGATGGAGGGCAAAAGAAGAAGGGGACAGCAGAGAAGGAGGTGGCTGGGCGTGAGCTTAAATGGACTCCAGGAGATGGTGGAGGACAGGAAGGCCTGGAGGAACATTGTCCATGGAGTCGCGATTGGTCGGACATGACTTTGCAACCACCACAACAACCCATTTGAACTCTCTGGATCTCCCGATTTTCCTGGCGCATGACAATAACAGGGTAAACTTTCAAGGACGCAATGTGTCAAACCATGAAAGGTTCCTTGGAGGCAAGATTCTTCCAGCACATTTGCATCCCCTCCGGGAATAGGGCGGCATACAAGTCGAATAAACCAACCAACCAATAAATCCCTGTGGCGGCCAAAAGGTTGGACGATCCACCTACCCGGGCTGAAACCACCATAGGCTCCGAGTCTCGCCTCCGAATGCTCCTAAATTCCAGGTTGTTTTTGCGCAATGACACCCGGGAGCTGGGCTCTAGGTTCTCTCTGCCCTCAGCCCGTCCCTTCTTCCTCTTCAGCACCTTTGCTAGATTATCAACCCACCATTCGTCCAATTAAAAATGCTCCTGCGGGTTCATAATTCATGGATTTTCGACAACTCGGCTGGCACAGCGGTGGAGGCAGAAGGGTTCTTTAGCGGAGGGAAGGGAGAAATCAATAACCTCTCCATGATTCTCTCTGCATCGCGGTGGAGATGCTACAGCTGGTTGCACCTTCTTTTTTCCCCGAGGCTGCTGAAGTCTCTTTTATTTTTATATTGGGGACACTTGGTCCTCTTCAAAGGGGGGGGAGGGGGTGGTAGGATGTTCAAGGTGAACGGGAAATAAACATTTCAGCATCCCGGCTCGTAGCAGAAGAGAACCAACTGCCTCCTTAAAAAGCCTCACAAAGACAAGCTTCTTTCTATCAAGGGCGAGACAGGGTGATTGAGTGTGCAATTGTGTGTTTGTGTGTGTGTGTGTGTGTGTGTGTGTGTGTGAGAGAGAGAGAGAGAGAGAGAGGCAGGCAGGCAGGCAGGCAGGCAGGCAGGCTGGCTGGCTGGCTGGCTGGCTGACTACAACATGATTTCAAACCTGGTGAGGAGGGGACATCACATCACACAAATTCCTTGTGTGTCCAACCACACTTGGCCAATAAAGAATTCTATTCTATTCTATTCTATTCTATTCTATTCTATTCTATTCTAATATTTCTATTCTACTCTACTGTACTCTCCACTCCTCTATTCTATTCTATTCTCTTCTCCTTTCCTTTCCGCTCCATTCCATTCCATTTTATTCCATCTTCTATTCTGTTCTGTTCCATTCCGTTCCATTCCATTGTCTGTTCTGTTCTGTTTTGTTCCTTTCCTTTCCTTTATGCTCCATTCTATTTTCTGGTCTATTCTACTCCATCAAAAGACGACTTCAGCGACAGAATGCTCAATGCCTGGAATGCCCACTACCTGGCTCTGTGGTTTCTTCCTCAAACCCCCAAAACTTTAACCTTAGACTGTTTACCGTGGACTTCACCCCATTCCTAAGAGGTCTGTAAGGGGGCGTGCATAAGCCCACCAGCATGCCTATCGTCCCTGTCCTAATGTCCCCTTTTATTTGTATCCGTTTCATGGATCTAAAATCATGTTTATACTTATATATGTTATCTAATACATGCTGGGCGAAATAAATGAATGAATGAATGAATGGATGGATGGATGGATGGATGGATGGATGGATGGATGGATGGATGGATGGATGGATAGATAGATAGATAGATAGATAGATAGATAGATAGATAGATAGATAGATGAATAAATAAATAAATAAATCTTCCATTCCATTCCATTCTTATCCTATCCTATCCTAAATTCATATTCTATTCTATCCTTAATTCATATTGATATTCTATTCTTCTATCCCATTCCATTTTATTTTTAATTCATATTCTTAATTCATATTCTTAATTCATATTCATGTTCATATTCTAGTCTATCCTATCCTATTATATCCTATCCTTAATTCATATTGATATTCTATTCTTCTATTCCATTCCATTCTATTCTTAATTCATATTCATGTTGATGTTAATGTTCATATTCTAGTCTCGTCTATCCTGTCCTATCCTATCCTAAATTCATATTCTATTCTATTCTTAATTCATATTGATATTCTATTCTTCTATTCCATTCAATTCCATTCTATTCTTAATTCATATTCATGTTCATGTTAATGTTCATATTATAGCAGTTAGACTTATATACCGCTTCATAGGGCTTTCAGCCCTCTCTAAGCGGTTTACAGAGTCAGCATATTGCCCCCAACAACAATCCGGGTCCTCATTTTACCCACCTCGGAAGGATGGAAGGCTGAATCAACCCTGAGCCGGTGAGATTTGAACAGCCGAACTGCAGAACTGCAGTCAGCTGAAGTAGCCTGCAGTGCTGCATTTAACCACTGCGCCACCTCGGCTCTCTAATGTTAATGTTCATATTCTAGTCTATCCTATCCTATCCTATCCTATCCTAAATTCATATTCTATTCTATCCTTAATTCATATTGATATTCTATTTTTCTATTCCATCCCATTCCATTCCATTCTTAATTCATATTCATGTTAATATTCAGATTCATATTCTAGTCTAGTCTAGTCTATCCCATCCCATCCCATCCCATCCCATCCCATCCTATCTATCCTACCTTCCCCTATCCTATGTTGCTTAAGGGCAGAATACTCTCCAAACAAGCAAACTTACAACTTCATTTAGCAGCAAAGAAAAGTCATAAAATGGGACAAAGCTCACTTAGCAATGGTCTCACTTAGCAACAGAAAATTGGGGTTCCCTTTGTGGTCGTATGATGAGGACCACCTGTACAGAATTTTTCCCCCCTCAAATGTCTTCATCCCCTTCCTTCTGCAACCTTCGAGTTGGCCTGCCTCACAGTTTGATGCCCATCTGCTCAGAAGGTCGCCGATATCTACCCGCAGAAGTTTTTCACGAGATTTCTAACGCCATCCCCCTCCTGCCAGTACGACTAAAGGTCACAACGACGGCAACTGCACTCCTGAATTATAAGCACAGCACAACCTTTATAATGTCTGTCTGTAATCGACTCTCCTGGCCTGAATTGTGTCTCTTCTCAAGTACATCTTAAAAAAAAAAAAATTGACTGCCTCATATGTAGGTTTCCATGTCCAAGTGCAAAATTCTCATTAGATGACAGTCTGGTACGATGGCACAAATTCTCATTCTTTCTGTCGCTTAGTGGTTTATCCAGGTTTTTTTGTACCCTACCGTTAGGGAGTATTGAATCCCAGTCGGGCTGAGTAAATAGGTTTGTGCTCTTAGCTGGATTGCGAACGGTACAACGTGCAAGCTTTAAGCTTATTCAGCACTCCTACAAAATTAGGTACAGGGGCGGCAGAAGAAATGAAGACAAGTGATCAGAATCCATCTTCCCGTTTTCCTGACAGGTTTATTTCCGGCAAAAGAGATCTCTGTTTGAATTCCTCCTTGAAGACTTCATTTGTGTAGTAGAGAAGGAACAGGTTTTTAAATTTTATTTTGGAGGTGAGGGAGGGAGGGAGAGAAGGGAGGAGGGAGGGAGGGAGAGAAGGAAGGAGGGAGGGAGGGAGAGAGAGAAGGAGGGAGAGGGAGAGAGAGTGTTAAGATGATTGGGTACAATTTAGCATTTTGGCACCCCTTGAAGCCTCCAGATCTGCCTTTTCTCTGATCTGAAACCCCCTCCCCCAAGACAGCAGTTGTTTAATAAAATAAAAGTAAATAAAAAAATAAAATAAAATGAAAGTGGGGAAGCCAGAGAGCTGCAGAAGGGAAGGAAGGAAGGAAGGAAGGAAGGAAGGGAGGGAGGGAGGAAGGAAGGTCAATGGACATGAACCCCACTTGTTCTTTAAGCATCTAGCAAGCATGTGGGTTCTAACTCCAGTCCAAAATAATTTCACATTTCTTCAATTCGTATGCTTTCTGTTTATCTGAATTTATAATAACAATGTAATTTATTTGGAGGAGGAAAGAGAAGAAGATAGAGGAGGAGGAGGAAACACAAAGAGGAAGAAGAGGAGAAGGAGGAGGAAAGAGAAGTAGATAGAGGAAGAGGAAGACAAAGAGGAGGAGGAGGAAAGAGAAGAAGATGGAGGAAGAGGAGGAGGAAAAAAGAGAAGATGGAGGAGGAAACACAAAGAGGAAAAAGGAGGAGGAAAGAGATGGAGGAAGAGGAAGACAAAGTGGAGGAGGAAGAGGAAAGAGAAGAAGATGGAGGTGGAGGAGGAAAGAAAAGTAGATGATGGAGGAGGAGGAGGAGGAGGAGGAGGAGGAGGAGGAGGAGGAGGAAAGAGAAGAAGATGGAGGAGGAGGAGGAAAGAAAAGTAGATGATGGAGGAGGAGGAGGAGGAGGAGGAGGAGGAGGAGGAGGAGGAGGAAAGAGAAGAAGATGGAGGAGGAGGAGGAGGAAGACAAAGAGGAGGGGGAGGAAATTACCCCATAATTGAGTTGAGCCTTTTATCATCTTAATCAAAAGGCATTTGAACTAACTGATATCTTTTGACAATAAGGGGGAAAAAATAGGCAAATCGAGTTCATTATTATTATAAACCTGTGATTATTTCATGCCAAATGTGGAACGGCCTTTTCCTTTGCATGCGAATGTAACGACGTTTTTGTACCATGTGAGATAGATAAAATAGATAGATCAATATGCCAATAGATAGATTGGATAAACAGCTATCTCACCTGCAGTGATAGAATCTTAGCATTAATGTGCAACAGTATACAAACAGACTAGAAAGATGAGGGACGAGCATAAGCACAAGCAAAATAATATTCTAACCTAGCTTTCCTGAGACAGTACAAAGTGCACGCTTAGTCCCAAAAACCCTCTTTTTATTTCAACAGCTGTGAATTATGTTCATTCACAGCCTGTAATGAGTCACAAATAGTTTGTAAAGAGTCCGACAGAAGTCTACCAAAGTCTTTCGGGATAAGGCTGATAAGGACCCACTTTTATCTTCCTTGAAATGCTGCCAAAGACCTAATTGCCAATTAGCTTTGCAAGGCCACACGGAGCACAGAGTCAAAACGGAGCTTCAGAATTTAGACAACCAAAACGAACAAAGTTACTTCTTGCAAAGGCCCATGTGTGTTTGCTCCTCCTTTATGTCTTATGGGAGTGGCCAATCACCTCCAAGCCTTATTCCCGAGTTGCCACTTTTGTCTTAACTGTTCTTGCCTTCTGGCAGCTCTGCACATGTGTGCACTGGGAACAGGCTCCCCCTGTTCCTCTGCCTTGCTAATGTTTGACTCCGGAGGCTCCAGAGGCAGAACATAACTGTCAGATGGCCCTGGTTCCCTCCCTGCCTCCGACACAGAACCCTCATCAGAGCCTTCCCCAGACTCCAGGACTGACCCATGTTCCTCCTCACTGTCCGACTCTGCTGACAGCTTTGCAGGTCACCAGCAAATCACAACAATAATAACATCCATGAGTTCAGTCATGGAATGCAAAAAAAACAAAAAAAACCACAAGGATCTATTCTTCAACAGTCCGGATTCGTTACATTTTATGGATGGGCTCCTCAGATCTACACAGTTCTTAGGAAGATACTCCAGGTGATGTCAAAGGAGCAGATTGGATGTTATGTATGGGTCACAAACATCCTTTCCAATGCTTGCACTCCTAAGAGGATGCTCAGATGCATGCTTTATTTAAGAGAGAGGCAGTTCAATATAAATTTAGTCTAGCTGACTGCCCGCGTTAATATTTCAACTCTCCAAAGCTTCAAAGGGGTGCTACTCTAGGTTTGTTTTCCCCCTGGTGAAGTGAGGGTGATGGATCAGAAAGGAAGGCTGTGGAAATAGATCAGTAATAGAAAAAGTGCAGAGAAGAGCAACCAAGATGATTAGGACACTGATGAACGGTTGCAGGAACTGGGCATGGCTAATCTAGAGAAGGACCAGGGGAGACATGATAGCATCTTCCAATATTTGAGGGGCTGCCACAGAGAGGAAGGGGGTTCAAGCTATTTTCCAAAGCACCCGAAGTCCAGAGAAGGAATAATGGATGGAAACTGAACAAGGAGAGATTCAACCCTAGAAATAAGGAGGGATTTTCTGACAGTGACAACAATCAACCAGTGGAACAGAAGTTGCCTTCAGAAATTGTGGGAGCTTCATCCCTGGAGGCTCTGAAGAAGAGAAATGGTGTAGGGTCTCCTGCTTGGGCTGGGGGTTGGACTAGATGACCTACAAGTTCTCTTCCAACTCCGTTAATCTGTTAATGCATTTTCTCAGTCGAACACCCTAATAGTCTGGGCCACCATGGAGAAATGTGCATAAATCTTTTCCGGTCCTTTTTTTTGCGGGGGGAGGACTCAGTGGCTGCCCCCAAACCAAGAACAGCTTCAATTAGCTCCATTGCTAACCAGCAGCCTCCTTGCTATTCTTCCTTTTGTCCCCTTCCATAAACGTGGCACTCTTGGAGAAAACAGAGAGGATACGTAGCTGCACCCCGCTTCCTGAACCTCTTCCAACGTGCAGGTCGTGCGCTGCTCACGCCGTCCGTCAGAACTTCTCATGTGGCACCGTGGAGCGATGCTCTGCTCATTCATAAAAGGTTGGCCATGTCCTGAACACTTGCTATTTTTGGAAGGCTTGGCATTTTGCCAGAGAAGGCGGCGGGCAGAGGGCCAGCCAAAGCGTTTCAAGAATTGCACCAAAGAGTAAGAAGTGACAGCTGGAGAAATGCGACGGAGGAACTAAAGGGCACTGAACGAAACAAAAAGAAACGTCACTCTTCCGAGCTGCTGTTATGGGAGAAAAAGTCTTGTAGAGAAGCACTGATAATCTCCTCCACTCACTATTAATTAACCTTGCTCATCCCTGTGCAGTTCAGGCATAAAAATCCTTTGCCTTATATCGAGGCGTAATTACGGAAAGTCCTTTCAGGATGAAGAAGAGAGAAACACAACCGGTACAATCTAGGAGCTCACAATCTGAGCAGAAAAGGGACAGCACACTCCCCTGCCCCCCCAAATAACCCATTTCTTGTCCTCGGTTCCTTCTTTTTTTTGCATTACGTTAGCAAATGCCAATTCAAACCCTAAAGGCGGTCAAATTTCTAAGCAATAGCTATGGCTTGTAGAAGCCGGTGAATATCGCCATCTCATTACTGTTTCAATTTGGGGTTTTCTTCTGTTTTAAATGTTGTCTTTGTGTTTTCATGTTTGGAGAGGGTAAGTAAATAACTGGAATTTTAATAGGATGACAGTTTTAGTAAATTCTAGGAAAAATAAAGATAAGGGTTCCCCTTGCACATGTGGTAGTCATTCCCGACTCGAGGGGGTGGGTGCTCATCTCCGTTTCAGAGCCAAAGAGTGCATGGAACGCTGTTCCCTTCCCACCAAAGGTGGTTCCTATTTTTCTACTTGCATTTTTTACGTGCTTTCGAACTGCTAGGTTGGCAGAAGCTGGGACAAGTAACAGGAACTCATTGCGTTACATGGCGCTAGGGATTCGAACCGCTGAACTGCCGACCTTTCTGATCGACAACCTCAGCATCTTAGCCACTGAGCCACCGCAAACCCGAAGGATACGAGAAAAAAATTCTTGTATACAAGGACTTTGAAGAAACCAGACGTATACAAGAAAAAAGTTCTGTTAGGGCCAACATGAAGTGTCCATTAATGAATCATCACTGGCCACTTGTAGAGAACTGTATTTTATGATGTTGTTGCCCAAAACCGACCCTTCCTTCCAGTTTTGGGACAAACACATCCACAGCAAACTATTAGTTTGCTTAATGACCATTCATTTGCTTAACCATTGCATTTGCTTAACCATTGCAGTGTTCCGTTTACAACTGCTGTGTTTGCTTAACGGCCACTTCAAAGAAAAAAAAATGCTCATGTGACCAGCCCATTTTGCAACCATGTCAAATGCAGACAACCAGATCCACAGGTGAAGAGTTCGACTACTTTGTTCCCCATTTTCCAGGAATCTTCCCAGATTGGTGGTTTGTATTTGAGCCAAACTACATAAGGTTCAACAGCATTCAAAAGAGATTAGACCTTTGCTTTCTTGTGACTACATAAAGATTCCAGACTACTTCCCTGCTTGACTCCTTCCCTTATTTCGTCCGGTCTCTCTCCAACGCCCTTAAAACATACAACTGTAACGGGCAGGCTCCATTACGGCCATAGGTTGAGGACTACCCGTACCCAATGGGTTTGTGTATGCATGGGAGTTTCTCCATGTGCAAATGTGTGTTTTCTATAAATGCTGATGTTTCGGAGAAAAAGCTGCAGAAGTTTTAGCTGTGGGCAGTAAATCATCCAGTCCCATCTACGAGATGTGTGCTGAAGAAGAAAAGCAGATGATGAATGGGACTGTCCATATTTACACTGACATCGGAACAGCTGGGAGAATCTCTGAACACAGTAAGTACCCCTCGTAAATATCGCCATTCCTTGGCGGCGGCTGGTTGACAGAGATGGATTGTCAGCTCCTCTGTAAAGCTATCCAATGGTGTGAACTGCTATTGGCAGGTGCCACGATTTGGAACCCAGCCAATGTCCTCTATGCGTCTTCATAGGGACTTGGTGGCTCAGAGGCTGAGAGGCTGAGCTTGTCAATCAGAAAGGTCGGGGGTTCGGCGGTTCAAATCCCTAGCGCCGCATGACAGAGTAAGCTCCCGTGACTTGTCCCAGCTTCTGCCAACATAGCAGTTCGAAAGCAGGTAAAAAATGCAAGTAGAAAAATAGGGGCCACCTTTGGTGGGAAGGGAACAGCGTTCCGTGCGCCTTCAGGCATTGAGTCATGCCGGCCACATGACCCCAGAGATGTCTTCGGCCAAGCGCTGGCTCTTCGGCTTTGAAACCTAGATGAGCACTGCCCCCTAGAGTCGGGAACAACTAGCACATATGTCTGAGGGGAACCTTTACCTTTACCTTTACAATGTTCTCCATGGAGAACCTTATGGAAAAAGATAGGTCGCGGCTTGGCAAACGTTGACTTGGATGGGGAAGATGTCCATATCTCCCAATCTTTGACTTTTGCAATCGGAGGTACGATTTAAATTCAAAGTGGAGGCAAGCAAATGTTTTAACGTTTTTTTTTTTTTACCAGTCATACTAATATTTGAAGGGATCAACCTATTTTCCAGAGCACCAGGAAGCCAGACAAGAGACAAGGGATGGAAATTAATTCAGGAGAGAAGCAACCTAGAGCTAAGGAGAAATCTCCTGAGAGTGAGGAGAATCAACCAATGGAATGGATGTTGCCTCCAAAAGTTGTGGGTGGAGGCTTGAGCAGGGGTTGGACTAGAAGACCTCCAAGGTCCCTTCCAACGTAATGTTATTCTGCATTCTGAGATGATAGCTGTCTCTCAATATCTCAGGGGTTGCCACAAAGAGGGAGTCAAGCTATTCTCCAAAGCACTTGAAGGCAGGACAAGAAGCAATGGGTGGAAACTGATCAAGGAGAAATCCTTCTTTCTCTCCTTCCTTCTTTCCTTCCTTCTCTCCTTCCTTCCCTCCTTGCTTCCTTCTTTCCTCCCTCCGTCCCTCCTCTCCTTCCCACCTTCCTTCCTTCCAATATCTCAGGGGCTGCCCCAAGGAAGAGGGAGTCAAGCTATTCTCCAAAGCACCTGAGGGCAGGACAAGAAGCAATGGGTGGAAACTGATCAAGGAGAAATCCTTCTTTCTCTCCTTCCTTCCTTCCATCCTTCTCTCCTTCCTTCCTTCCTTGCTTCCTTCTTTCCTCTCTCCGTCCCTCCTCTCCTTCCCACCTTCCTTCCTTCCAATATCTCAGGGGCTGCCCCAAAGAAGAGGGAGTCAAGCTATTCTCCAAAGCACTGAAGGCAGGACAAGAAGCAATGGGTGGAAACTGATCAAGGAGAAAATTAACTTAGAACTAAGGAGAAATTTCCTGACAGTGAGAACAATTAATCAGTGGGACTCCTTGCCTCCAGAAGTTGTGGGTGCTCCAATACTGGAAGCTTTCAAGAAGAGACTGGACAGCCACTTGTCTAAAATGGTATAAGGTTTCCTGCTTGAGCAGGGGGATGGATTACAAGATCTCCAAGTCCCTTCCAACTCTGTTTTTATTCTGTTATACTCTTTTTTTTTAACAACGCAGTAATAAAAAATGATTGCCGCATATATTTGTGCGTTGTGCATTTGGATTTTTTCCTTGAGAATTCTAAACAGCTAAACCTTGTAACCCGCACCGTATATTCTTGAAATACATTTATTTCAAGATATTCTAAGCGGATGCCCATATTCGATCATGGGGGGGGGAAAAAAACTACATTCTCAATCATGTTGTCTGGGCTTGTCTCCTGCTCTCTTTAAAATGGAAGGGCTCTCGGAAGACTGAGGAAAAGCATGTTTAAATCCAACTCTAAATAAAAGGCAAAAAGTTGAAGAAGAGGGAGAATAAATTTGGAATTTCCAACTTGCAAGGGTAGCAGCATCTGCAAAACACACAGACACACAGCTCAAGAGGCCACACCGTTCCTGATAAATGGTTATCCAACATCTTCTTAAAAACTTCCAATGTTGGAGCATTCACAACTTCTGGAGGCAGGTTGCTCCACTGATTAATTGTTTTAGCCTTCAGTCCCCTAATCCTCTTGATTGCTCTTCTCTGCACTCTTTCTAGAGTCTACACATCTTTTTTTACATCGTGGCCACCAAAACTGGATGCAGTGTTCCAAGGGTGGCCTTACCAAGGCCTTATAAAGTGGTATTAATCCCCCTCACAGTTACTCCTATTGAGCACATATACAGTACTTGTGCATTTGGTTTTTCTTGCCTAAATGTAGAACCTTCCTTTGAATTTCATTTTGTTAGAAGTCAGTGTTAGAAGAAGAAATGTTCAAGTCTGTCAAAATCCTTCCGTATCTTGAGTGTTGTCTTCCAGAGTGTTGGCTGTTCCTACCAGCTTGGTGTATCCCAAGCATGATTGGGCTAAGCATGTGTATGTGTGCAGGTGTGTTCCTTTAGTTCATTCCAGCAGCTCTGGCTGGAAATCTTTTCTGCTATCATGTCACCCTTGCTCCTTTTTTTACAAAAAAACAAGCAGATCAACAGCTCTTTCTTCAGGAAGTTGATTGATGGCCCCATGGGAATTGCATGTGAAGTCAAATAGGTCAACCCCACACTAATCTATGACAGCCTCCCCAACCCACTACAGGATCCAACACTATTGATAATGAAAATGAAGGATAGTGTTGGTTGCACACCGGTGACAGGTTATGGCTAATCACCTGATATTTAGCAAAATGTAAAGGGGAGGAGGAGGAGGAGGAGGAGGAGGAGGAGGAGGAGGAGGAGGAGGAGGAGGAGAAGGAGAAGGAGAAGGAGAAGGAGAAGGAGAAGGAGAAGGAGAAGGAGAAGAAGAAGAAGCCAAAAAAAGCCAACACAGTTCTAGGCTGCATCAACAGAGGGAGAGACTCAAGATCACGTGAAGAGTTAATACCACTTTATAATGCCTTGGGAAGGCCACACTTGGGTTACGGCATCCAGTTTTGGTCACCACGATGTAAAAAAGATGTGGATACTCTAGAAAGAGTGCAGAGAGGAGCATCAAAGAGGATTAGGGGACTGGAGGCTAAAACATATGAAGAACGGTTGCAGGAACTGGGTATGGCTATTTTAATGAAAAGAAGGACTAGGGGAGACATGATAGCAATCTTCCGATATCTCAGGGACTGCCACAAAGAAGAGGGAGTCAAGCTATTCTCCAAAGCACTGAAGGCAGGACAAGAAGAAATGGGTGGAAACTAATCAAGGAGAGAAGCAACTTAGAACTAAGGAGAAAATGCCTGATAGTTAGAACAATGAATCAGTGGAACAGAAGTTATCTCCAAAAGTTGTAAATGCTCCAACACTGGAGTTTTTAAGAAGATGTTGGATAGCCATTTGTCTGAAGTGGTGTAGGGTTTCCTGCCTAAGTAGGGGGTTGGAGTAGAAGACCTCCGAGGTCCCTTTCAACTCTGTTATTCTAGAAGAAGGAGAAGAAGAAGAAGAAGAAGAAGAAGAAGAAGAAGAAGAAGAAGAAGAAGAAGAAGAAGAAGAAGAAGAAGAAGAAGAAGAAGAAGAAGAAGAAGAAGAAGAAGAAAAAAAAAAAAAAGAGATGATGACTACTGGAACTGCACTAAGTATGGACTTCTCTTCCAGGAATTATTCTCGGATTTTATTCTAGGACTGTTGTAGGATTCCTAGGGTTGAAGGATTTGTGAGATGGTGGCTTGACGGGCTGGCTGATATGTCTCCATTGCCAATACTACTTTCCTCTTGTGTGAAAGCTGATTCTACCTCTTCCTTCAACTTTTCCCTGGGGAAGCTCTTCCTGAGTAAAATAGACGAGTAATCAAGAAATTGGTCCTGCCGTCTAGACTACACACTCATGTGTGGGAGGGAGTGCCTACTTTGAATGGCCTTTTGTCTGCTCAGTGTTCTTGATTTCAAGATGACTGGCGCCTTTGAAGTATTATCCTTTCTCTTTTTTTTTCCCCCTACTGTTGTTGTGCGATGACAGCAAAAGGCAAATGTGCATCGGAAATGAAATTTCTTTATTGCTACATCAAGAGTAAACAAGATGTCAGCTGCTCCGGGAGGCAGAGAAAGAGATGGAGACCAGCAGAGGCACAAGGCATGGTAAAGGAGTGGGGGAGGAGGATTGTAGTTGTGGGCAAAATGACAGCAGGAGCCAAAGACGGTTGAAGTCTTCAGGCAACAAGAAGTTCTCCGACATCTAAAGAATTATTGAAATTGAAATCTCCTTAGTTAAATTGGGGGGAAAAAACAAAGCAAGGTCTTTTTTAGAGAGACAAATATGAGCCTACTCTTCCAGAATTATCATCTGTGGGAGAAGAAGTTCTGAAAAGAAGCTTCTTGGGTGAGGACCAAAATGTCCTCCCTTTTTCCTCTACCTGTCCTAACCGAAAGTCCTATCAATTGTGGAGGCGAACGGTGACAGGGAGCCACAGCAGAGGGATGAAAGAGCCACATGCGGCTCCAGAGCCGTGGGTTTTTGTCCCCCCCTGCCCCAATGCTATGACCCATGAATGAGTATGAATGTCAGTTATAATCTCCCCAACCCCTCCTCAAAAAAAAAATTTTTTTGAATGCGTTGACTTGAATGCCCTGATCTAAATTTCCAATGGAGCCGACACCACCGGATAATTGTGGTTATGGATCATCTCAATGGCTCTGATTATGCATAATCTCACCACCGGAGAAGACAAGAGAGAAGGGAATAAACAAGGAGGTTAATAAATAATTCACCGAGACAAGGAGTGAAGTGGAACAGAGTCCCATTTCTCCTCCCTCCCTTCTCTTCTGCTCCTCGCTCGTTAATGGGAGGTGAATTGCAGGGGAGACGTCACGAGGGTCTTCGGATGCCATATGCCACCATTATGGCCTGAAAGTCGAAGACCAGGCTGGCTAATTTTAGCTTCCGAAAGACACCTTGATGGACTGCGGAGAGGATCCATGAATGTGCTTGACAGAAGGAATGGCTCCGTGCTTCATCGGCAAGCGGTACCCAGCCACGGTCTCGCTCAAGTCGGTGATGAATTATTAACAGCTCGTTTGCATATCATCTTTGGCCTACTGTTCTCTACGAAGCCACACTGAGCACTAACATAGAGACTGGGGGTGGGGCGGTGGGGGGGATTTGACATGGACCTTGAGAAAGGCTGATCTACACCATCCTTTCTTTTCCTGGTGTACGCTTACACCCTAGAACATAGAATAATAAGTTTGGAGGATACCTTGGAGGTCTTCTAGCCCACCCCTGTTCAAGCAGGAAGCCCTACACCACTCCAGACAAATGAATATCTAATATTTTCTTTAAAACGTCCAGTGTTGGGGCATTCACAATTTCTGGAGGCAAGCTGTTCCACTGATTAATTGTTCTCACTGTCAAGAAATTTCTCCTTAGTTCTAAGTTGCTTCTCTCCTTGATTAGTTTCCACCCATTGCTTCTTGTCCTGTGGTTTGGAGAATAAGTTTGACCCCCTTCTTGTTTGTGGGTAGCCCCTCGCGTATGGGAACAAAGGAAGAACAGAATAAGCTGGGCACTGAACCGTAAGTTGAAATTCTTGAAGAACTGAAGGGATTGCAAAGTGAAATAAGACAGAATAACAAGAGTTAGAAGGGACCTTGGAGGTCTTCTAGTCTAACTCCCTGCTTAGGCAGGAAACCCTGGACCATTCCAGACAAATGGCTGTCCAGTCTCCTCTTGAAAGCCTCCAGTGATGGAGCAGCCACAACTTCTGGAGATAAGCAGTTCCACTGATTAATTGTTCTCGGGATCAGGTATTTTCTCCTTAGTTCTATGTTGCTTCTATTCTTTAGCGGTTTCCATCCATTGTTTTTTGTCTGGTCTTGGGAGAATTAGGTTGATTCCTTCTTCTCTGTGGCAGCCTCTCAAGTACTGGAAGACTGCTATCATATCACCCCTAGTCCTACCCTTCCCCCACCTGCACCTGGGACAGTCTGATTTTTTCCCACGAGTTTCTGAACTGTTTTGAAATCCAAGAAAACCAATAAAATAAATCCAGAAATCTAGAAGTAACGTATCCTAAATTATCTGCTGGATGCACCTGAGAAATTGGACCTTCCTACCCCAGATATAGGGGATGTGGTGGCTCAGTGGCTAAGACGCTGAGCTTGTTGATCAGAAAGGTCGGTAGTTTGGCGTTTCAAGTCCCTACCACCATGTAATGGAGTGAGCTCCTGTTACTTGTCCCAGCTTCTGCCAACCTAGCCATTCAAAAGCACATAAAAATGGAAGTAGGAAAATAAGAAACCAACTTTGGTGGGAAGGGAACAGCGTTCCGTGCGCCTTCGGGCGTTGAGTCATACCGGCCACGTGACCACGGAGACGTCTTCGGACAGCGCTGGCTCTTTGGCTTTGAAAGGGAGATGAGCACCGTCCCCTAGAGTCGGGAACGACTAGCAAGTATGTGCGAAGGGAGCCTTTAACTTTATCCCAGATATTAACCATCCAACTCTAAGATCTAATATCATTACAGGCAGCACATCTGCAGAATGAGAGGGACAGCACTCATGGTTAAACATTAAGACCTTTTTAAAGAACCAAACTTACTTCCTTCCTTCCTTCCTTCCTTCCTTCCTTCCTTCCTTCCTTCCTTCCTTCCTTCCTTCCTTCCTTCCTTCCTTCCTTCCTTCCTTCTAGAGGAATGAGAACAGTGTCAGTATCACAAAGAGGTTTGAAAGAAAACTCTCTTGTGTAAAATTTCCATTTGGTTTTGGCCTAATTTATAAATAGCGCCATGTATGTGTATTCAAGCTAACTGCTATAATAGACAGGCAGTGAGTGTTGCAAATGAGCTAGAGAATGGGAGGGCTTTTAAATATGTATTATTTTGCTGGTTTTATTGCCCAGGAGAAGCAATTAGGGGATATTCTCTCTCAGGTTTCTTGTCTAGCACGGACAAGGATGGTTTGCGGTATACTTGAGCTGCAGAGGGAACCCACAACTTGTTGTTCCATCAAAACCTGGCCAGGTACACTTCAACCTAATGGGTTTGCCATTAGACAGAGACAAGGGATGACAAAGAGAAGGAGGCCCATCCTGTCTTGTTAGACACTGAGTCCCAGTTGCAAGAGTCTCACTTGTTGAAGGGACTGGAGGCTAAAACATATGAAGAAGAACGGTTGCAGGAACTGGGCATGGCTAGTCCAGTGAAGAGAAGGACCGGGGGAGACAGGATAGCAGGCTTCCAATATTTGAGGAGCTGCCACAGAGAGGAAATTTCCAGTGAACATTAAAGGTGTTAAATAAATAAAGGTAGAGCTCTTTCTTGCAGAGAGCCTAAAGAAAGGGATGAGCTGAACCAGTGAGGTATCCCCCCAGGGTTAAATTTAACCTCCAACAGGCCCAATCATGGATCAGGTTGAGCTAACTCCATGCTGTCTTTTGCCTTTTGGGAAGACCTAAAGCCCCATTGATCGGGGTTTTTTTTTGTTCGAGACGGAGAGAAAGAGCATCAGAAAGAGCAAACTTCTCCATTACAGGATTCGCCGAGAAATCTTGGCACGAGGGAGCATCATCGCTCTCCATATTGACTGGATGGAGCAGTCGAGCTAATCCTGCTTTACCTTAATGGTAAAGGTAAAAGTAAAATAAAAAGTCTTCTTGCACATATGTGCTAGTCCTTCCCGACTCTAGGGGGCAGTGTTCATCTCCATTTCAAAGCTGTCCAAAGACGTCTCGGTGGTCATGTGGCTGGCATGATTAAACGCCAAAGGCACACAGAACACTGTTACCTTCCCACCAAAGGTGGTCCCTATTTTTGTACTTGCATTTTTACGTGGTTTTGAACTGCTAGATTGGCAGAAGCTGGGACAAGTCACGGGAACTCACTCCATTACGCGGCGGTAGGGATTTGAACCGCTGAACTGCCTACCTTTCGGATCAACAAGCTCAGCATCTTAGCCTCTGAGTCACTGTGTCCCCACTGAGCCACCACGTCCCTTAATAGAGGAGGTGTTAAAAGATGGAAGACCATGGGTCTCACTTAGAGAGAGTAGAGTACTGAAGTGTTGGCTTACTTTGAGAAAGCAGCCAGTGATTCTATATTCCCAGCAAGGTGGTTTCTGGATCCAACGGTTGCGTGTTACCAGGACTCACACTAAAACATTGGATAGGATTGATGGTTGATTGATTGAAGCCTTTTGTGAGCAACAGTCCAGAGAAAAAGGGACTATATATATATATATCTAATCTAATAGATACCTTTCACCCTGGCTTCGCTGATAACGGATAAGAGCCTGTGGCCTAATGGCTAAGATGTCTGCCTAGTATGTAATATAACCCAGGTTCAAATCCCAGTAAGGGTATGGCTAGCTGATGAGAGCTAAATAGCTTGAAATAGATCTATACTAGTCTCCCTTTATTTATTTATCAGCACAAATACAACAATACACACACGCACACACACGCACACACACACACACACACACACACAAAGCAATTGAGGAAATCAAAGCTATCAAAAACCTTTAAAGCTTTCCCGTGAATACTTGAAATCCAGGGGAAGCAGAGATAAAATCTTTACAAGGGATAATTTCAGCACCGTCCTCCTGGGGAACATTTGCTGATTTTTAAGAGTCATCTTTCTTCACTAGAGGCTTGGGTTGAGCTCGTCATGTTTCCCCCAAAGACTCAGAACGGCCTTCCAGATTTTCTCTCCCCCCACTCTAAAAAACCCCCAGCGAGAAGCATTGTATAGAAAAATGACAGCGTCTATAGGCCGGAGATCACAGCTTGCTGCTAATTATAGGTATAAATAACGGGCGAATTTGACCATCTGGTGGACATTGGCCACATCTCGCTTCTCGGCCGGGATTTATGCCACCTGCGTGACACCAACGCAGCCTCGGAGGGTGGGTTGTATTGCCCTCTAAATCCACAGATGCATCACGGAAATGTCATCTGCAAAGAGAGTTCCTTTTAGAAACCTGCTCGTTTCTGCACCTCCAGAGAGAGAGAGAGAGAGAGAGAGAGAGAGAGAGAGAGAGAAGATCGTAAGTACCATCCTCTTCAAGGCATCCCTTGCATAGGTGGGTTGCTCCCGGTTCGGTCCGATTCAGCGGAACCGGTTGCGGAATTCAGGCCTAGGTCTCAGAACCGGCCTGCCATGCCCCCGAACCGGTTCCTTGCCACTGCTGGGCCGCTGCCATTTTAGTGTTTAATAACTGTGCGTGCGCAGTTTGCCATAAATTGTTCTGTGCATGCGCAGAGAACAGTTGAGATTGAGCAGTGCCCAGGCACATGGGTTGCACACAGTTTGCAAACCAGTAGTAAAACCGGCAGCAACCCACCCCTGATCCCTTGTGCAGGTTCAAGGGTGAGGATCTATGATCGTAATGGTGAGCCTATGGCACATGTGCCAGAGATATTTCCTGGTTGCTGGTCACCCTTCTTGAATGGGGCAACTCACCGCAGCCAACTCCCTATGGATTCTCTGTGGGCAGGTGCTCCATAAAAAAATATTATTTGCATTTTTTATATTGAACTACATCAGGGGTCCTCAAACTACGGCCCCTGTGTCGGATACATGCAATGAATGTTTGTGTTGCTGCAGAGTCTCCCCCTTTGGGGTCTTTTTGTGCAGGTCAGAGGGGGGGCAGAAATTCTGACTTGGGGTCTGCTTCAGCCTCCTGGTGGGGGACTTTGGGCGAAGGCTGGAGGGAAGCGCCCCCAGTGGCGAAGAGCCGGAGGGCCTCGTTCCAGTGGGACGGCATCACGGCCTGGAACTGGCTGACCATCTCAGCCCACTGAGCTTCCAGGCGCCGGTTCCTGTCCTTGCACTCCTGCAGGTCTTCCCTCTGCTTGGAAAGCCTCATAGTCCTAAGTGAGATGCTTCTGCTGAGCCTCCTTCTCAGTCAGATCCAATTTGAACTGAGCTGTTTTGCCAACTCTTTCTCCCGGTGGCTGCTCAGCTCCAGCAACTGCTTCCTGTTGGAGCCCTAAGGAGCCCAGGCAGGCAGGCAAGGAATGGCGAGTAGAGGCTGCCAAGACACCCCTCGATGTGAGTGACATTGAGTTGGCCACGCCCACCCAGTCACAGGGCCATCTTGCCACACCCACCCCGCCAGTCGTTAGGCAGATCATATTTAGTGGTCCGCGGTCCTACGATATCCTTTCCCGCTCTACAATTTTATCTTCTACGTTCTAATTCTCCCCAATTTCTTGACGCAACCACAAGAGAAGAGATAAAGTCTCCCTTCGGACTATTTCAGATCAGGAAGTGGGACAAGAGGGACCTGCAAAGCGACAGAATCCCTGTTTTCTGCTGCTATTTCCTTACCGCAATAAACCAATAAAATCAAACGTGCCTTCCAAAGAATCCTAAAGCAAGTTTAAAACATCTTGAGAATGAGATGGGGAAGAGGCAGGGAGCTGAGATTTGAGTCAGTTACACTGATGTTCAACCAAGAAGCTCGGTTTCTGATTTGCTTAGCCAGCCTGCCTTCAAATCACTCTCTCGGCCATTTCGAAAAGGACAAATAAAAATATATTCAGACATTTTCTGTCTAGGCTCATGCATCATTCTAGGGTTTATTTGTCGGGAGTGTTGCTAATGGCTGGCCGTGTTGCCACTTTGAGCTATGTAAAGCATGCTTTACGGCTTGTATAAATTCTGTCGGTTGTGGCTCGTGGCATAAAATAGAGCTAAAAAACCCACAACTTAACATGGTATACGGCCCAAGGTTCTCTCTTTTTCACCAACATCACAATTCAGCTATGATGAGACTTCCAAGAAGGGACAATGCACGAGAAGGAAGGATACGACTCAAGAACTGGGTTGCAGGGTGAGATGGATGGCCTATAAATTTTAGTAAATAAATAAATACCCATGAATTATAACCAAGGCTTTCTACCAACTCGTTCTCTTCTACGCTGGGATTTCTCTCAAGGGTGAAGAATCCCGCTTGAAGTTACAGGTTGTCCTCGGTTTATGACCAAAATCTGAGCCCAACATTTCAGTGGCTAAGTGAGACGTTGGTTCAGTGAGTTTTACCCCATTTAATGATCTTTCTGGCCACAGATGTGAAGCAAATTATTGCGGTTGTTAGATTAGTAACAGTGGATCCCATTGACACCACTGGTCAGAAGGTCGCAAAGGAGGATCATAAGACCCTGGTGTGTCAACTCTGAAGCAAACCTGGCTGGAGACTTCAGGGTTGCCACAATGGGAAGTCAGGGTAGGGGACATAGTTAGATGGAGGTTTTGTAGCCAAAGCAAAATAGCTTTCTGTGGGAACCAAGGACATTCCAACTGGTGGCTGGGGAGAGGAGGAGTCTGGTTACCATGCAACCAGCAGCACCTTGATTGGACAATGTGACTAATTGTTTGGGGAAAAGGGGAATTTTCACTTTTTAATAAGATGAAAACAAGTCGGGTTTCCCCAGTTTGTGCCAATACGATATCGCCGATTGTTCTGACAAACCTCGTTCCACACCAAAGCACACTCCGAGCCAGAGATAAATTACGGCATTTAATTAACAGACAAACAGGTCCTTGGCAGCAACCCAACACAGACAAGCTTGGGCAGCAATAAACACAGATAAGGCTTGGCAGCAATCCAGCCTGCCAAGCTCATACAAAGTTCTCCGACATTCGATTCTGTGTTGACTTCTGCAAAGAGGGACGTGTGCACAAGTAGCTTTTTACAGTCTGGAGAGAAGCCTAATGACCACCAGCTGAGTGCAATCACCTCCTGTAATTGTGTAATTGTTCCTGACGCCTATTAGCTCTTCGATGGTGTGCATCCAGGAACAACTCACTACTGGCTTCCGGCTCATCCTCCCTTGTCTCCTCCCCACTGGTCCAAGGCTCAAGTGCCTCCTGGTGGCCAACCAGCCTCTCTGCATCCTGCTCAGAGTCGGAACCCTGTCCAGGGTCCTCCACCTCCTCCAGAGCCGACTCAGAGGGCCCCTCGCTGTCGGAGTCTGGTGGCACAACAGCCAATATATATATTTTTATGAGGAATCTACCTGCCTCAGAGGTCTGTTTTCTATGGAGTAATTACTTGGAAATTTGACGCCTGGGATCTTGCTACCATCATAAATATCAACCAGTGGCCAAGCGTTTGAATTTTTGTTCACGTAACCGCTAGATTACTGCAAAAGTCATACCTATGAAAAACGGTCATAAGTCACTTTTTTCAGTACTGTTGTCATTTTGAACAGTCACTAAACAAACTGTTATAAGTCAAGAACTACCTATAGGCATCTTTCAAGATGGTTCTCCAGCCAAGCCCTATCTTCTCTTCCTCCCCTCTCTTTTTTACAGGAACTGAGTTGTGGCAGAAGGAAAATTATGGACTAATTTCCACATGTCACCAGCAATTGGAGAATTTACCATTTTATTATTATTATTATTATTTGACTCCCTTTTTTTTCCTCCAAGGCTTCCCACTCTTAACAAATCGGGGGAGGGGAGATAAAGAGCTTGTCAAACTGGCACAAAACAGATAAGGGAAAATGCCAGGAATCATTTGAAATGTAAAATAGTGTGGATTTTTTAAAAAAAAATTCAGCTTCTTCTTTATTTCCTCCTCTTTTGATTGTCAAAAAAAGAAAAAAATGAAAAGAAGCAACGATGACTGTGAACTCAAAAGAGGAGCAGGGAAGATATTTAGATAGAGATACGGGGCCTACGCTGACATATGTTTAGGCAGAAGTCTTTCTGGTTGCAAAGATCTATCATCCCCCAAAATAACAGGGGGATTAAACCTTTCGGTTTATCTTCGCCTCAGATAATGTTTCCTGAGCCTTATGAAGACTTCATCACATGTGGAAAGAGTTATCTAGAAAGTTTGCCTCTCGTAAATTAAAGCAATGCAGTTCGGTCCTCCTAAAGTTCTAATTATGTTTCTGGCGCGTTCCTACAAAGGTATGTTCAGGTTAATATTTCTCCTTTCTCCTGAAGGAATAATGGATGGAAACTGATCAAGGAGAGATTCAACCTGGAAATAAGGAGGAATTTCCTGACAGTGAGAACAATCAACCCATGGAACAGAAGTTGTGGGAGCTTCATCCCTGGAAGCTTTCAAGAAGAGGCTGGAGTGCCATATGTCAGAAATGGTGTAGGGTCTCCTGCTTAGGCGGGGGGTTGGACTAGACGACCTATAAGGTCTCTTCCAGCTCTATCCTGATTGATTGATTCAACCTAGAACTAAGGAGGAATTTCTTGATAGTGAGAACAATCAACCCATGGAACAGAAGTTGCCTTCAGAAGTTCTGGGACCTTCATCCCTGGAAGCTTTCAAGAAGAGGCTGGACTGCCACTTGTCAGAAATGTGATGGCGAACCTTCTTGGCACCGAGTGCTGAAAAGGGAGTGCGTGCATGTGTGCTCATTGGGGACACACCCTAGAAGAGAAGATGCCAAGGGGGCGTGCGCGCGCCGGAAAGTGAACTCTGCTTTCCGTCACGCGCATGTGCATTCATTGGCCATCCTGTCTTCAAGTTACTGGCATGCGTGCACGTTCAGCGCACATGTGTACAATGGAATCCGGAAGACCAGCTCTTTCAGTTCCCGGCACTGCCGCAAACGCAAAAAACAGGTGATTATCGCGCTCACACGCATGCCAGAAACCTGGAAGAGGAACAGCCGATACCATGCATGCCAGCTGACATGGCTCCCTGTACCACTTCCGGCACGCATGCCATAGGTTCGCCATCATGGATGTAGGGTCTCCTGCTCGAGCGGGGGGTTGGATTAGATGACCTGCTAGGTCCCTTCCAACTCTGTTAATTTCTCTATCTATCCTCGTTTGATATAATAATAAAGGTAGTCCTTGACTTAACAACAGTTCATTTAGTGACAGTTTGACTGGGAAAGACATGGGAACAAGGTCAGCCAATGAATAGGCATAGCAACTAAGTCGGCCAATTGGAGCTTAAGCAGATCGGAGTCTGTGCAGAGAATTGAAACAGAAACTTAAGCAGTCTTCTGCTCTGAGAAGTAAACTAGCTGCCTATCTGGGCTTGTCTGGCTGAAATGAAGCTAATTGTTTCCATTTGCCTGTAACTCTCCTGCCTTGTGTTTACTTGGAAGAACCACCTGTTGGTATTGTACATTTATCCATCTGTTGTTATGTACATAAAGAAGTTTATGGATCCAGCTGAATCGGTTATTCGTGCATGCTTTCTGGATTTGATTTTTTTTTCTGCAACCAACTCTGACATGAACTTTAATTTCTTGCCATTGAGCACATAAAAGAGGGAATGAGGATTAATTTTAGGGGAAAAAATCTGTTCTGTCCAAGAATCTGGTTTCATTGCATTTTAATTGCCCACATTTTAATACTTCCATTTTTCAGTAGATTTTTTTTCTTCCTCCTTTTCCTGATTTGCCTCATTTTTTTGGTTTCACAAGAGCTGGGGAAAAATAATAATGTTGGCTTCTAATCCATCCAGACTTTGTTGCTTGTTAGAGAAGTGATTAAAAAATGCTGTTAATTGTTATGGGAGATGCAAAACCCAGTCTAAACAAACAAGATATAGATGGATAGGGCTTTTTTCCCCCCTCTCTCTCTTTTAAAATGCATCATTCTTCATATTAATTCAGAACCTGCTGTATACAAATATATCTACACACCAAGTGTGGCGCATCCAAAAAAGATGTTAAGACTCTAGAAAAAGTGCAGAGAAAAGCAACCAGGATGATTAGGGGACTGGAGGCTAAAACATATGATGAACAGTTGCAGGAACTGGGCCTGGCTAGTCTAGGGAAGAGAAGGACCAGAGGAGACAGGATAGAAGCCTTCCAATATTTGAGGAGCTGGAGATGGGGGCTGGACTAGATGGACTACAAGATCCCTTCCAACTTTGTTAAACTGAATCTATCTAAGATGATCAAGGGCCTGGAGGCTAAAACAGATGAAGAAAGGTTGCAGGAACTGGGCATGGCTAGTCTAGGGAAGAGAAGGACCAGGGGAGACAGGAGAGCACTCTCCCAATATTTGAGGGGCTGCCATAGAGAGGAGGAGGCGGTCAAGCTATTTTCCAAAGCACCTGAAGGCCAGACAAGGAATAATGGATGGCAACTGACCAAGGAGAGAAATTCAACCTGGAAATAAGGAGAAACATTCTGAGAGTGAGAACAATCAACCAATGGAACAGAAGTTGCCTTCAGAAGTTGTGGAAACTTCATCACAGAGCAACAAGGATGACTAGGCTTCATCACTTGAGACTTTTAAGAACTGCCATTTGTCAGAAATGGTGTAGGGTCTCCTGCTTGACCCTCTACTCCCAGTTGGACTAGATGACCTTCAAGATCCCTTCCAACTCTGTTAATCTGTTAAATCTGTTCTCCCAATCCCGACACCTCAACAGGTTGCAGGTAGAAATTTTCAATAAGCTTTTAAGCAGGAGACTGACAATTCTTTGTATACACTCAGAAAACTGCTTCATCTCACGTTTATTTATTGCCCTCTGTGCCTTGACCTTTTCAAAGCCAGTCTTCTGTCAAAGGAGGAAAAAGAAAAATTATTTCTCGGTCTTCTAGAGATTTTCTGCTTCTTTGTCTTCCAGCTTGATGGGATACCTAGATAATCATATCCGATACCATATTTGCAGGAAACTCTCCTCCTGCTGGCCTTGCCTTATCCTTGATTGTATAAACAGAGGAACACAATCAAAATCACATGAACTATTAGTACCGCTTTATAAAGCCTTAGTAAGACAACACCTGGAATGCTGCATCCAGTTTTGGCCACCACATTACAAAAAAAGATGTTGAGATTTTGGAAAAAGTGAAGAAAAGAGCAACTAAGATGATTAAAGGCCTAAACAGGGGTTGGCAACCTCAAACACTCAAAGAGCCACAAAGGTCCTAACTGGAAGCCCCACATTCAATTCTGGATCCAAAAGGAAGTCTGGTTTCCCCACCATAGAGTCTCCTCCTAGCATGCCGTCTTTTTCCTTCTGCCGACTGGAAGTCTGGTTCTCCCCACCATAGAGTCTCCCTCCTAGTGTGGCTTCCTTTTTCCTCTACCTTTCCTAATTGAAAGCCCTATCAATTGTGGAGTCGACCAGCGACAGGGAGCCACAGCAGAGAGACGAAAGAGCCACATGCAGCTCCGGAGCCTGGGTTGCTGACTCCTGGCCTAGAGACTTCCTTCTGGATCCAAAAGGAAGTCCGGTTCTCCACACCATGGAGTCTTCTCCTAGCGTGCCTTCCTTTTTCCTCTACCTTTCCTAACCGAAAGCCCTATCAATTGTGGAGTCGACCAGCGAACAGGGAGCCACAGCAGAGGGACGAAAAAGCCACATGCAGCTCCAGAGCCCAGGTTGCTGACTCCTGGCCTAGAGATTAAAGCCAGAGGTGGTATTTAGCCAGTTCAAACCAGTTTGCCCAAACCTGTAGCGGAAATCGTGGGTGGACAGGGTGCCCACCTGCCCTGTCTCTATGTCGTGCTATTTACGGACGTTTTTTTGAGCAAAGCGCATGCACAGCAGCCTGGGCGCATGTGCACATTTGAAAACAGGTAGGGAAGGTAAGTGAAAACTATCCATGGCAAAAAACATATGAAGAACGGTTGCAGGGTTTGGGTTTAGCTAGTCTAGAGAAAAGAAGGACTGGGGGGGGGGGGAATGATAGCATTCTTTCAATATTTGAGGGGCTGCCATAAAGAAGAGGGGATCAACCTATTGTCCAAGCCGCCAGAAAAAGGCAGGACAAGAAGCAACAGATGGAAACTAACCAAGGAGAGAAGCAACCTGGAATTGAGAAGAAACTTCCTAACAGTGAGGACAATTAACCAGTGGTACAGCTTGCCACCAGAAGTTGTGGATGCTCCAATACTGGTGGTTTTAAGAAGAGAGTGGATGAATTTAAGCCAGAGATATTCTTATTGGGTATTCTACCAGAGCAATATACTAAAGAAGACTCATATCTGGTTGTACAAATAATATCGGCAGCTAGAATCGTATTTGCACAAAATTGGAAAGCAGACAAAATCCCACCAGAAGTAGAGATAATAAAGAAAATAGATTGTGCAGAAATGAACAGGTTGACATTGAGAATAAAGGACAAAGAGGAATCAGTATACTACAGGATATGGGGGGTGATTTTATGATTGGCTTGAAAAAAGATACAAATAGAAAGAGAAAAGAACAAAGCACAAAACAAATAACTCAGACGACACATTATTAAATCAGGGGGAGGGGAAATAAGAAAGTGTGAAAATGTAAATATACAGGCGGAAAAATGATAAGAATTGCCAAATGTTAAATAGCAATTATATATTTAAGAATGAATTTGAAAGGAAAAATAAAAAACTTTTTTCAAAAAAAAAAAGAGATTGGATAGTCATTTATCTGAAATAGTACAGGATCTCCTGCTTAGCAGGGGGCTGGACTAGCAGACCTCCAAGGTCCCTTCCAACTTTGTCCTTCCTTCCTTCTTTCCTTCCTTCCTTCCTTCCTTCCTTTTTCTCTGAAATAGTACAGGATCTCCTGCTTGAGCAGGGGGATGGACTAGCAGACCTCCAAGGTCCCTTCCAACTTTGTCCTTCCTTCCTTCTTTCCTTCCTTCCTTCCTTCCTTCCTTCCTTCCTTCCTTCCTTCCTTCCTTCCTTCTCTCTGAAATAGTACAGGATCTCCTGCTTGAGCAGGGGGCTGGACTAGCAGACCTCCAAGGTCCCTTCCAACTTTGTCCTTTCCTTCCTTCCTTCCTTCCTTCCTTCCTTCCTTCCTTCCTTCCTTCCTTCCTTCCTTCCTTCCTTCCCTCCCTCCCTCTGAAATGGTACAGGATCTCCTGCTTGAGCAGGGGGATGGACTAGCAGACCTCCAAGGTCCCTTCCAGCTCTATTCTGATTCTGATTTCCAGGTAGGGCCAGGCAAGAAACACAACCAGTGGAGCTGATCCTACTTTATTGTAAAAGCATAAAACTGGATAAGCGAAAGAGAATTTTGAATGCAGACGGAAGAACTGACAGTTTCCAGATATCCTTTGAATGTTACTGAATGCCCATGAAAGATTGAACCAGCAAAATTCAACCTTGGTTGCAATTTGCGCTTTATTTTTTATTCAGGGCTAGGTGGTGGACGTCTCCGTAGCTCTGGCTTTCAAGCGGTTTGATCAAATCACCTCTTGAAATGGAATAGACAAATCTTTGGGACGAGACAGATGAAACGAGGCGCCTTCAAACTGATTTGGTGATTCAGTGGAGTCTGGTTTCTGCAAAATGCCCGCTTGGCTCAAATCTAATCAAGGATTCAAATCAACAGTTTAAAATCGGATTTTGCCTGATTTGCACAATGTCGCTTTGGAAGTACAGAGGGCTGATAGCTCTCTGTCCCTTCATTTTCCGTATGAAAAATAGTGAGGTAGTCAAATGAAATTCTCATAAACCATCTTCTCTTTCTAAAACGGGTAGCAGGAAGAGAAAGGTAAGGAAAGGAACCTCTCAGGAAAAGACACAATGAAAAGCTATGGCAAATCTAGACAGCATTCTGAAAAGCAGAGACATCACCCTACCAACACAAGTGTGTATAGTTTTCCCAGTTGCATTGTATGGCTGCGAAAGTTGGACCATAAGGAAGGCTGAGCGCCAAAGAATGGAGGCCTTTGAACTCTGGTGCTGGAGAAGATTCCTGCGAGTCCCTTGGACTGCAAGGCGATCCAACCGGTCAGTCCTAGAGGAGATCCACCCTGACTGCTCTTTAGAAGGCCAGATCCTGAAGAGGAAACTCAAAGACTTTGGCCATCTGATGAGAAGGAAGGACTCCCTGGAGAAGAGCCTCATGCTGGGAAGAATGGAGGGCAAAAGAAGAAGAAGGGGATGGCAGAGAATGAAGTGGCTGGATAGAGTCACCGAAGCAGTAGGCATGAGCTTAAATGGATTCCAGGGGATGGTAGAGGACAGGAAGGCCTGGAGGAATGTTGTCCATGGGGTCGCAATGGGTTGGACATGACTTCGCAACTAACAACAACAAACATATTAGGAAAAAGTTTGGTTCACCTCTATTGAAGTTTCAGAAATAAATGCAATGGAACACTCCTCTTTAAAGTCACAGTTATTTAATACCAAGCTGAAGATTGCAATCAAGAAAAAAGGAAGTCACTATGGTTAAAACATATCACTAGATCCCAAAAGGGATAAACTGAAAATTGGGGGTGGGGGGTGGGGAGAAGGTAAAATGAATTTTTCCTTTCTTCCTCCTTTCCCTGTATTTGAACCTGAGGTTATCCAATTAAGCTGAATGATGGGGCAGATAAGGAAGTACATTCATAGATGATACAGAGGTAATCCATGAATGAGATGGATAGAGAGATAAAGACAATATATATATATATATATATATATATATATATATATATATATATATATATATATATATATATATATATATATATATATATATATATATATATATATATATATATATATATATATATATATATATATGAGATAGATAGATAGATAGATTGATAGATGATAGATAGATAGGTAGGTAGATGGATGCATAATAGAGGAATGAAGAGACAGATAGATGGATAGATAGTGATAGATAGTGAACAGATAAACAGATGGATAGATGGACAGATAGATGAATAGCTAGACAAACACATAACTAGACAAATATACAGATAGACAAGTAGATAAATGGATGGGTGGACAAATAGATATATGAATATGTAGATGTACATATGCATGCATAGATAGATGATAAGATAGATAGATAGATAGATAGATAGATAGATAGATGGATGGATGGATGGATGGATGGATGGATGGATGGATGGATGGATGGATGACACATAGATAGCTAGATAGCTAGCTAGATAGCTAGATAGCTAGCTAGATAGCTAGCTAGCTAGCTAGCTACATACATACATACATACATACATACATACATACATACACACACACACACACACACATACATACATCAGTAAACAGTAAACTGTAACAGATTTAGAAGGGACCTTGGAGGCTAACTAGTCCAACACTCTGCTCATGCGGGAGACCTGTACTATAGATGATAGATAGATAGAGGGCAGGTAGGTGATTATGTAAATGAGTGGGTGGTGGACTGGTAAATAGGTGGGTTGATAAATAGATAGATGATAGATAGATAGATAGATAGATAGATAGATAGATAGATAGATAGATAGATAGATAGATAGATAGATAGATACACAGAGAAGAGATAGAGATGATATAGATAGATGATAGATGATAGATAGATAGATAGATAGATAGATAGATAGACAGACAGACAGACACAGACAGACAGAGAAGAGATAGAGATGATATAGATGATAGATAGATAGATAGATAGATAGATAGATAGATAGATAGATAGATAGATAGATAGATAGATAGATAGACAGACAAACAGAGAAGAGATAGAGATGATATAGATAGATGATAGATGATAGATGATAGATGATAGATGATAGATGATAGATAGATAGATAGATAGATAGATAGATAGATAGATAGATAGATAGATAGACAGAGAAGAGACAGAGAAGAGATAGAGATGATATAGATAGATGATAGATGATAGATAGATGATAAATAGATAGATAGATAGATAGATAGATAGATAGATAGACAGACAGACAGAGAAGAGATAGAGATGATATAGATAGATGATAGATGATAGATAGATAGATAGATAGATAGATAGACAGACAGACAGACACAGACAGACAGAGAAGAGATAGAGATGATATAGATGATAGATAGATAGATAGATAGATAGATAGATAGATAGATAGATAGATAGATAGATAGATAGACAGACAAACAGAGAAGAGATAGAGATGATATAGATAGATGATAGATGATAGATGATAGATGATAGATGATAGATGATAGATGATAGATGATAGATGATAGATAGATAGATAGATAGATAGATAGATAGATAGACAGAGAAGAGACAGAGAAGAGATAGAGATGATATAGATAGATGATAGATGATAGATAGATGATAAATAGATAGATAGATAGATAGATAGATAGATAGATAGATAGATAGATAGATAGATAGATAGATAGATAGATAGACAGACAGACAGAGAAGAGATAGAGATGATATAGATAGATGATAGATGATAGATTGATTGATTGATTGAGAGACAGAGAGAGAAGAGATAGAGATGATATAGATAGATGATAGATGATTGATAGATAGACAGATGGATATGGAATGATGCAGAATGAAACTGCATCTCAAACTATTAGTGTGTGTTCACCTCTACTCCATGTATTAGTCTTTGTGCACGTCTCTCACATGTGCCAGGAAATCCTTCTTCCCTGCAGCATTTCCAAACCGTTCTGACGGATTAGGGCCACTGGGGCTGACTCTCATTCAATCTGTATGGAAATTGGGCCTGGCTTGGTTTGACTCACAAAGCCAACCAGCCAAACAGTCGCTTTCCTTTGCCCGCAAACTATTTGTATGAAACAAGAGGCAAGGAAGTGCCGGAGGGACTGAAGCGCACCAACAACATCTGTGCCGGTTTATATGTGGCAGGGAGTCTGTGCATGCATGCGTATATGTGCGCATGAGATCACGTTCTCCTTAAATACATTTTTTTCCCCCAGCAAGGCACATAATTGGATTTTCTTTTGTTCAAAGGAGGGAACATAAATTACTTCTGTTGGGTACAGATTGGGTTACTGGATTTCTTTTGCTTTTGTCATCGCTGATGCCCTGGTGTCAGGGAGCTTTAATATTTAATGCATTCCTAATTAGTCTCTCTCGGCTTAAGGCACTTAGCAAAAAAAACCTGACACCCGCCATAAAGTCAGGTTCATTTAAGGGAGCAAAATTACTCAGACATCATTTCCCTATCGTGGTCAGACCGAGTCCATGGATGCTTCCCTCACCAACATAAAAGCCTCCTTAATTTCCACCAGGAAGTCGAGACAAACTGATTGGTCCCCTCTCGTTTCTTCATCCCATCTTATTGCCTTTAATTGCCAAGTGGTTGTATCATCACACTCTCCATGTTCTGATCATTGTCATCATCATCATCATGGGGTTGGAAGGGACCTTGGAGATCTTCTTGTCCAACCACTCTACACAAGCAGAAGACCTTATGACATTCTAGGCAACTGGGTGGTCCAGTCTCTTCTTAAAAACTTCCAGTGATGGAGCAACCACAACTTCTGGAGGCAACTTCCATTGATTAATTGATCTGGGATTAGAGAATAACAGAGTTGGAAGGGACCTTGGAGGTCTTCTAGTCCAACCTCTTGCTCAAGTAGGAGGCCATATATCATTCTGGACAAATGGTTGTCCAATCTCACCTTAAAAGCCTCCAGTATTGGAGCAGCCATGACTTCTGGAGGCAAGCCATTCCACTGAATAGCAGAGTTGGAAGGGACCTTGGAGGTCTTCTAGTCCAACCCCCTGCCTAGGCAGGAAACCCTACACCACTTCAGACAAATGGTTATCCAATCTCTTCTTAAAAACTTCCTGTGTTGGAGCATTCACAACCTCTGGAGGCAAGTTGTTCCACTGGTTAATTGTTCTCACTGTCAGGAAATTTCTCTTTAGTTCCAGGTTGCTTCTCTCCTTGATTAGTTTCCATCCATTGCTTCTTGTTCTGCCCTCAGGTTCTTTGGAAAATAGCTTGACTCCCTCTTCTTTGTGGCAGCCCCATATTGGAACACTGCTATTATGTCACCCCAGTCCTTCTTTCTCTAGACTAGACCAATTCCCGTAACTGTCCTTCATATATTTTAGTCTTTAATCATCTTCGTTGCTCTTCTCTGCCTTCTTCCCAGAGTCTCAACATCCTATTTATATCATGGTGACCAGAACTGGATGGAGTATTCCAAGTGTAGTCTTACTAAGGCTTTAGACTGTCCCTTTGCGTGGTATTCAGATGGAGAAATCTCCTTTCTCAGAATATGTATGTATGTATGTATGTATGTATGTATGTATGTATGTATGTATATATGTATGTATTCTGACCCCCCTCGTCCCACACCGACACACTTTGAGCCAAAGATACTTTACAGCATTTAATAACAGACAGACCAGCAAACCAGTACAGATAAGCCTTGGCAGCAATCCAGCCTGCCAAGCTCACAATGTTCTCCAACATTAGTTCATGCGTTGACTTCTGCAAAAGGTGTGTGTGCACAAGCATTCCTTTTATAGTCTTGAGAGGAGCCTAATTACCACCAGCTGAGTGCAATTACCTCCTGTAACTGTGCAACTGTTCCTCATGCCTATTAGCTCTTCAGTGCCGGGCATCCAGGAACAACTCACTGCTGACGTCAGGATCACACTCCCTTGTCTCCTCCCCACTGGTCCAAGGCTCAGGCGCCTCCTGGTGGCGCAGAGAGCAGCCTCTCTGCACCCTGCTCGCAGTCGGAACCCTGTCCTGGGGCCTCCACATCCTCCAGAGCCAACTCATAGGGCCCCTCGCTGTCGGAGTCTGGTGGCAGCTCCAACGGCTCCTGCTGGGCCACAACATGTATGTATGTATGTATGTATGCATGCATGCATGTATGTATGTATGTATGTATGTATGTATGTATTGTATGTATGTATGCACACACACATACACACACTATGCAAAACCAGGCAATCAATCAATCTTCAACTATAACTCGGAAGCACACACGGAGAGAGAAACCGACCTCACAGGGCCTCCCTTATATAGACAGCTTCTTAAAGTGGCAGTAACCCTGCTAACTCATTTCATCATCTTGGTTTACAGCCTTACAGCAGCAGGTCAGCTATTAAATGATCACTACCTTAACATCCTTGCTTCTGCGTGGGGAGGAAACGGGAATATTCCCTGTCTCAAAGACACAAGCTTGGAGTCAGAGCTGAAGAAGCGAGATACATTATCTTCAAAGAAAAACAAGGCAGTCCAGTTGTCTCTTGAAAAAGCATCTTTTGGGCCGAGCTGGAAGGGGCCAATCAGAAACAATGCCTATATTTTAGGTCACAGGGCTGTTTGTAACAATGTCTGCCTGCTTTAAGATAGTCAAGCTCTCCTCCTCCTTTTACGAGCATCACAATAAGAGAAATCAGCAGAGGTGTTCTCTCTGAGCCTCCTTTCCATCAGCATTAGCTGCCAAGACCTGCGTGATGTTCACAGTATGCTTTCTCTGCATGGGAGGCCTCTTGCATGCATGGTGCCCACGCCGACGGCGTCTCTCCAAATGTCTCCTCGCATACCTCCTGTTAGGATGTACAGATCTTAACACCAGTGTCCTTCTGCCAGTGGAGCCCATCCATTCTCTCCTTCTTGAGTTCAAAGCCCAACATCCCTTTAGCAATTGCTGACCGAGGCTTCCCGCGAGCATGAAGCAAACTCCTGGTCCCGACAAAAAACCCTTTTATTAATTGACTGTGAATTCTGCTTCTTCACAGCCCATAAAGTCATTCAAGGGAGGATTTATGGTCACAGACCTCATCTGGCTTGGAGAGCTGCCAGGCCGAGATCTGCAAAACTTGCCAAGGAGTCTCGGAGAGTCACGAACCAATGAAGCGAACTAATGGTCTCCTGAAAACTCCACTCCCCTTTTTGCTCCTTTTTTATTTCCTCTGGGAGGGACCATTCACTGTCCACCTGTGGCCTTACTCCCAAGTCGACCTCTGTTCTTTAGCTGTTCCCTTCGTCTGGCAACTCTGCGCAAACACACACTGGGAACAGGCTCCAACTGTTTTTCTGCTTCACGATGTCTCACTCTGAAGACAGCTGTCACGATGTCTCACTCTGAAGATAACTGTCAGACAGCCCTGGCCCCCCCTCTGCCTCCGACACAGAGCCCTCATCTGAGCCTTCCCCAGACTCCAAGACTGGCCCATATTCCTCCCCAACCTCCTCACTGTCCAAATCTGCTGCCAGCTCTGCTGGCCACTGGTGGGCCACAACAATTGCATCCAACCAACAAACCCTAATAGATACCAGTCCTTCCATTTCTGATCATCTCCCCTTGGATGCATTACCACTCCGTAGAGAGTTAATGCTGGCTGCGATAAAGTGCCCAGGGATGGAGGGCAAATGGGAAATTTCAACCACCAACAGTTAATTAAAAATAAACTGACACTTTACATTAAGGATATTTTAATAACCATTTATAAATGTTACATTAAAAATTAATGCCCCTGTTATCAACCCCTGCTAAGGATTTACAGCACAATGGAAAGTGTTATGAATGTTTTATAGATGCTATGCTAAAGAGGAAAGGGGAAACAGCTCCTTAGCAGATATTTTTTTCTCCTAAGGATATCTATGGGTTTTTGGGGTCTTGTGTAAGTGGCTGAGACAAGAGCTTGCGAGAAAATGGTTTGCGAGAAGCGTAGACTTTACAGTTAGACCTGATTTTAGTTGGAAGAGACAGGCAAAGGGATTTGTCTGGCAGCTAAGCCCTGTCTTTACTCTTGGGAAAACTTCCAAAGGACTACAATTGTTTCCCGTTCACATTTTGGTTCCAAAGCCCGTGACAGTGAGAAGTCCTACTTTCCACCTAGACGCCAATCAAAACATTGGGAATAATTTGGGATTCTCAATTATCCCAAATCCCTACTTCAGGAGTCAGCAACCCATGGCTCTGGAGCCGCATGTGGCTCTTTTATCCCTCTGCTGTGGCTCCCTGTTGCCAGTTGGCTTCACAATTGATAGGGCTTTCGGTTAGGACAGGTAGAAGAAAAAGGACACTGTGCTAGGAGGAGACTCTATGGTGGGGGAATCGGACTTCCAGTCAGCAGAGGAAAAAGGAAGCTGCACTAGGAGGAGACTCTATGGTGGGGGGAACCAGACTTTCGGTCTGCAGAGGAAAGAAGGATACCATGCTAGGAGGAGACTCTATGGTGGGGGGAACTGGACTTCCAGTTGGTTCTAAAATTGAACGGGGGGCTTCTGGTGAGGATCTGTGTGGCTCTTTGAGTGTTTAAGGTTACCGGCCCCTGCCCTAGTTTATAATTTGGGAAACTAATCAAGGAGAGAAGCAACCTAGAATTAAGGAGGAATTTCCTAACAGTGAGAACAATGAGTCAGTGGAACAGTTTGACTCCAGAAGTTGTGGGTGATCCATCACTGGAGGGTTTTAAGAAGAGATTGGACAACCATTGGTATAAAAAAGTGTAGAGTCTCCTGCTTGAGCAGGGGGTTAGACTAGAAGACCTCTAAGGCCCCTTTGAGCTCTGATCGTTCTTTTAAGCTCAGATGGAGGAAAAACAAACCACATGAAAACACCTGAAGGTTGAAAATATAAATGTGTGATTGATGGAGTTATCTGTAGGGTAGGGATGGCATCTGAAAATTAAATGTTTGGAGGACATGGCATCAGAGGTGGTATTCAGCCAGTTTTGAGTAGTTTGGAGAACCGGCAAATACCATCTCTGGCTGGCCCCCAACCCCATCTATTCGCTGCCTCCTGAGTCCCAGCTGAACGGCGTCTTTTGTTGCTCTGCACAGGAGAACAGAGCTGGAAAGCAGGTTAGTGGGGTGGGGAGGGAATGGAGATTTTACAGTATTCTTCCCCCTGGAGTGGGGAGGGAATGGAGATTTTGCAGTATTCTTCCCCTGGAGTGGGGAGGGAGTGGAGATTTTGCAGTATTCTTCCCCTGGAGTGGGGAGGGAATGGGGATTTTACAGTATCCTTCCCCTGGAGTGGGGAGGGAATGGAGATTTTGCAGTATCCTTCCCCTGGAATGGGGAGGGAATGGAGATTTTACAGTATCCTTCCCCTGGAGTGGGGAGGGAATGGAGATTTTGCAGTATCCTTCCCCTGGAATGGGGAGGGAATGGAGATTTTACAGTATCCTTCCCCTGGAGTGGGGAGGGAATGGAGATTTTACAGTATCCTTCCCCTGGAGTGGGGAGGGAATGGAGATTTTGTAGTATCCTTCCGTGGAGTGGGGAGGGAATGGAGATTTTGCAGTCTCCTTCTCCCAGAGTGGGGAGGGAATGGAGATTTTACAGTATCCTTCCCCTGAGTGGGGAGAGAATGGAGATTTTGTAGTATCCTTCCCCTGGAGTGGGGAGGGAATGGAGATTTTGTAGTATCCTTCCCCTGGAGTGGGGAGGGAATGGGGATTTTGCAGTATCCTTTCCCTGCCTCGCCACACCTGCCACACCTGCCACACCACGCCCACAGAACCAGTAGTAAAAATGTTTGAATCCCACCACTGTATGGCATGAAGGAGCAGTGGTCCTACCCGTGGTTGAACTACAGCTTCCAGAACCTCTTGGTCCTGCTGGATGCAGCTGCTGGCAGTTGTGGTTCAGCCATGCGCGGAAGAGCATTTTGTCTCCAGCCTCCACACAGTTGCTAAGGCACTGCGCAACGCATCGTTTCCCCATGTGGCAGCTGCCGAGCTGTTTTCAACCATCACAGCAGGCCAAATTAAGGCTTCCCTAATATGTATTTAACCCAAAATAAAAACACTGCGTTTACTTCCTAGTTAATACAGGGCAAGTGGTGGCACGGTAAACAAGACAGAACAGCTGGTGTAAAGCCTTCGGGAATATAGTTACTCCTTCACTTACAATGATCTCTTTAGTGACCCTTTGATGTTATGACCTCACTGAAAAAATGTGATTTATGGCCCGTTTTCACACTTAACGACCATTGCAACATCATCCCCGTGATCACGCGATTGAAATTCAGATGCCTGGCCCCTGGTTCATATTTATGATGGTTGCAAGTGTCCTGCCATCCCATTTCTCACCTTCTAACAAGCCAATGGGGGAAGCCAGGTTCGCCTAATGACTTAACTGCAGTGTCTTACTTAACAAGCTGTGGCAAAAAAAAAAAAAAGGCCGTAAAATGGGACACAATTCGCTTTAACAGTTGTCTCACTTGGGGAGAGAAATGTTGGATTCAATTGTGCTCGTAAGCAGAGGGCTACCTGTATTACAAATTAACAGAGCTGGAAGGGACCCTACACGATTTCTGACAGAGGGCAGTTCAGTCTCTTCTTGAAAGCCTCCAGGGATGAAGCTCTCACAACTTCTCTTCCATGGGTTGATTGTTCTCCCTGTCTGAAAATCCCTCCTTATTTCCAGGTTGAATCTCTCCTTGTTCAGTTTCCATCCATTATTCCTTGTCTGGTGCTTTGGAAAACAGCTTGACCCCCCTCCTCTCTGTGGCAGCCCCTCAAATATTGAAGACTGCTATCCTGTCTCCCCTGGCCCTTCTCTTCACTCGACTAGCCATGCCCAGTTCCTGCAACCGTTCTTTATATGATGTAGCCTCCAGTCCCCTCATCATCCTGGTTGCTCTTCTCTGCACTTTTTGTAGAATCTCAACATCTCAGTATCAGATTAACAGAGTTTGAAGTGACCTTGTAGGTCATGTAGTCCAATCCCACACCCAAGCAAGAGACCTTACACCATTTCTGACAGAGGGCAGTCCAGTCTCTTCTTGAAAGCTTTCAGTGATGAAGCTCCCACAACTTCTGTTCCATGGGTTGATTGTTCTCACTGTCAGAAAATCCCTCCTTATTTCCAGTTTCAATCTCTCCTTGTTCAGTTTCCATACATTATTCCTTGTCTGGTGCTTTGGAAAACAGCTTTATCCCCTCCTCTCTGTGGCAGCCCCTCAAATATTAGAAGAGTGCTATCCTGTCTCCCCTGGTTCTTCTCTTCACTAGACTAGCCAGTTCCTGCAACCATTCATTGTGTGTTTGAGCCTCCAGTCCCCTAACCATCTTCAGTCTCAACTCTTCTCTGCACTCTTTCCAGAGCCTCAATATCTTTTTATAGTGTGGTGACCAAAACTGGGGTGGTCTTACTAAGGCTCTGCGTGTAGGAGCAGGAGCCGGAGGAGGACTGTGCAGTCCTTGGTGCTCTCCGAGCTTGCTTGTTCTTTTGTAGAAGTTTCATTACCCTAACTAGGTAATCTTATTTTTTTTGGGGGGGGGGGGGAATGGCGAGCGTCGATAAGCCATCTCTCGTACGCAAGCAAACGGTTTTTTGCTCATCTCTCTTTTGTTCATCTCGCTCTTTTCTCCCGAGGTACTTTTAATCTAATCTTCTCCGGAGCTTCAAGGTGAGAGTTATGTATCACCCCCTCCCCTTATTATTATTTTCATTAAAAGGGCGGGGGGGGGATAAAAGGGAGGGGGATCAGAAGGCAAACCAAACCCGAGAAAATGACACACTTCCCAGAAAGTTATTAGAAGGAACCAAGGACAGGGAAAAAAATTAGGATCGAGCATAAAAGCAAGTTAAATAATGTGTCTCCCTCTACCATCGTGGAATTTCCCACACCAAAACAAATCGGAATAGAGTTGGAAGGGACCTTGGAGGTCTTCTAGTCCAGCCCCTTGCTCAAGCAGGAGAACCTATACCATTTTAGACAGATGGCTCTCCAGTCTCTTCTTAAAAACCTGCAGTGATGGAATAGAATAACTATTAGTTGGAAGGGACCTTGGGGGTCTTCTAGTCCAACCCCCTGCTTAGGCAAGAAACCCTAGACCACTTCAGCCGAGTGGTTATCCAGAATTGCCAGACGAAGGGAACAGCTAAAGAACAGGGGTTGACTTGGGAGTAAGGCCACAGGTGGACAATGCATGGCCCCTCCCAGAGGAAATAAAAGAGCAAAAGGGGAGTGGAGTTTGCAGGAGAGAATTCATACGCTTCATTGGTTCGTGACTCTCCCAGACTCCTTGACAAATTTTGCAGATATCAGCCTGTCAGCTCTCCAAGCCAGATAAGGTCTGTGACCCTAAATCCTCCCTTGAAAGACTTTGCTGGAAGTGAATGAGCAGAATTCACAGTAAATTAATAAAAGGGGTTTTTATTGGGACCAGGAGTTTGCTTCATGCTCTTGGGAAGCCTCGGTCAGAACACCTTTCCTTAAATCTAGGGGGAAAGCTGGATTTGTTTAACAACCACACGATTCACTTAACGACCTCAGCAAAGGAGGTCACAAAATGAGGTGTGACTCCCTTAGCAACTTCACTGCTTAGCAATGGAAGTTTCGGTCCCAATTGTAGTCGTAAGATGAGGACTATTCATAACAAAAAGAAAAAAAAGAGTTCTACTTTCAAACTCCAGTTTTTTATATATTAGTAGTGTCCATTTTAGCTTGCGAAATCTATAATAAAATTACAGCCAGGGGCGTAATGGCAGTGACTGTAGGCTGTTAGCGCTGAATTGCCCTCCAAATAAACTGGTGGATTATTTTTCTTCCACTCTCTTCTCACATTATCTCCTCCTTTTTTTTACATTTTTAATAAAATACCTGACACACGAACAGGAAGCATAGGTGTCAAACTTAAATTTAACACTTCCTACTGCTCAGCGGGCGCACCCTTCCTGCCTTATTTTGAAGACAATTTGTGTTATTTATAATTAATATGGATTAGGTATTATTATCCAGGCAATATGGCAAGCAAAGCAGTCAGGGAGGCTAACAGCTGTTCAATAATGCAAATCAGGCACGCATAAATTACGCTTTAGCAATGGGATATTATTACCCAGATGGACAAAAGTTCAGAGCCCCAGGGCAGGGGACGAAAATAGCCACTGCACAGATATTCGACACAGAGACAGAAGAGATCTGCCAACTCGGACTGGGAGGGGAAAGGATCAATGTCATTCCTTATGGGGAAGATGCAGACCGGACCAATGGATGGGGGAGGGGAAGTGGAGTCAACAGCAATGTTGGGGATCAAGCCCCCCCCCCCAAAAAAAAGAGAGAAAGAGTCCAAGGATTGGCTAGTCCCCCACCCCCACCTCATCGGAAGGAACGTCTGCAAACTTCTCCGTTTGTAGGTCCAAACAATGCATTTGCAAGAGAGAAGGATGGATGGGTGGATGGGTGGACGGATGGGTGGATGATAGATATCTAGATAGCTAGATATAGACAGATGATTGGTTGATAGATGGACATAACATGGATGGGTAGTAGATAAGATAATATAGATGGTCATAAGATAGATGGATGGATGGATGGATGGATGGATGGATGGATGGATGGATGGATGGATGGATAGTAGATATCTAGGTAGCTAGATATAGACAGATAATTGATAGATAAATGAACAGAAAATAGATATATTAGATAGACAGACAGACAGACAGATAGATGATAGATAGATAGATAGACAGACAGACAGACAGACAGAGAAGAGATAGAGATGATATAGATAGATGATAGATGATTGATAGATAGACAGATGGATATGGAATGATGCAGAATGAAACTGCATCTCAAACTATTAGTGTGTGTTCACCTCTACTCCATGTATTAGTCTTTGTGCACATCTCTCACATGTGCCAGGAAATCCTTCTGCCCTGCAGCATTTTCAAACCGTTCTGACGGATTAGGGCCACTGGGGATAGTAGATATCTAGGTAACTAGATATGGACAGATAATTGATAGATAAATGAACAGAAAATAGATATATTAAATAGATAGATAGATAGATAGATAGATAGATAGATAGATAGATAGATAGATATCAATAGATCGATAGATCGATAGATCGATAGATATAGATAGATAGAGATAGATAGATAGATAGATATAGAGATAGATAGATAGATAGATAGATAGATAGATAGAGATAGATAGATAGATAGATAGATAGATAGATAGATAGATAGATAGATAGATAGATATAGACAGACAGACAGACAGACAGACAATAGATGGATGGATGGAGGGATAGACGGACAGACAGACAGACATAAATGATAGGTAGGTAGGTAGGTAGGTAGGTAGGTAGGTAGGTAGGTAGGTAGGTAGGTAGGTAGGTGCATGGATGATAAAATGGATGGACAGACGGACAGACAGACATAGACAGGTAGGTAGGTAGCCAGGTAGCCAGGCGGATTGATGGATGGACTAACGGACGGAGAGACAGAATCTAAGCTTCAGCTCCAGGATCTGTCCTCCTAAAGAAACTTCGGGGTTGATTTGTTTTAGGATTGGCTGCTTTGATCTCCCTACAGCCCAAGGGACTCCCACAAGTCGGGAGCAACCTTCTGCTTAGCTCCGCACCAACAGAACCTTCTCTACAGCCTCACTGAGACACACGGCAAGCGGGGAGATGACTGTTTCCTCTGGCATTTGCAACTCTCCCCTCAAGGACGTTGATTCGGCCTCATTGCCGAGATCCTTTGGGTGCCCACCAAAGGCATTGTGGTTCCTCTCCGCATCTCTTGATGCTGATTTGAGCCTGTTTACTGTCGTCTTTAATTGCCAGGGTTCAGATGACTGTGATGGGCTGTTATTGTTTCATAATGCTTTTTTTTTTTTTTTGCTGTGTTGGCAGCTTTGTTTGAAATATGGAAACAGAATAGAAAGCTAATGTTCAAGGGCAAGGCAGATATGTTTTAATCAGCAGAACAAATAACTGTTTTGCAGGGAAACAAAAGTTGCATGAAAGCCAGCTCAGATTTAGGTGGCCATCAAACTCTGCCGGCTCTGACTTGAATAGAAAACAATGAGTGCGGAGGTGGGCTCTTAATTTCAGATGTTCTTTGTGAGGGAGATAATTCAGAGATCTGCTCTGAAAGCAATGGGAAGAGGAGGAGGAGAGAGGGGAAGGAGAAAAAGGAAGAGAAGGAAGACAGATAGAAGGAGGGGGAGAAGAGAAGGAGGGGGAGGGAGAAAGAGGAAGAAAAGGAAGAGAAATAGGAGGAGGAGGAAAAATAGAAAGAGGATGAGAGAAGGAGAAGGAGGAAGAGAAATTGGAGGAGGAGGAGGAACAGGAGAAGGACGAAAAATAGCAGGAGGGTGGAAGCAGAAGAAGGAAGAGAAGGTAAAGAAATAGGAGGAGGGGAGAAGGAGGAGAAGGAAGAAAAATGGGATGATGAGAGAAGGAGAAGGAAGAGAAATTGGAGGAGGAGAAGGAGGAAGAGGAGGAGGAAGAAAAATAGCAGGAGGATGGAAGCAGAAGAATGAAGAGAAGGAAAAGAAACAGGAGGAGGGGAGAAGGAGGAGAAGGAAGAGAAAAAGGAGGAGGGAAGGAGGAGGAGAAATAAAAAGTAGACATAGAAGTAGAACGAGGAGGAGGAGGAAGAAGAAGAAGAAATAGAAGTAGAATTAGAAAGAGAAGGAGAAGAGAAGGAGGAGGATTAGGAAGAGGAGGAGGAAGAGAAGGAGGAAGAGAAATAAAAAAGTAGAAGTACAAGTAGAAAGAGGAGGAGCAGAAGGAAGAGGAGGAAGAAAAGAGAAGTAGCAGGATTAGGAGGAGCAGGAGATGAAGGAGGAGGAGGAAGAGAAGGAGGAGGAGGAGGAGGAAGGGGAAGAGGAGAAGGAGAAGAAGGAGGAGGTAGTGCTGGTTCTCATCTATCCTTGGGTTTACCCATTACTTGATTCTACCCCATTCATAACAGGCTTTCAGTAGGGCTTTAACAACCAAACCATTGTTAAAGTCCTCTGTAGAAACAAAGAGACTTCCCATCCGTGTCTTCCCCCCAACAATTTTTTTTCCAGAGCACAATTTTTTTCCCCATCCTGTAAATCACACAGGAGTTCAGCATGCCGGATAATACTCATTTCTTTCCGTCTTAAAACATGGTGGGATTTTTCCCCCTTTGGACCAGCCTCCTGTAAGTTCCCCTGGAGCCTTTTGAGATGTTTGGCACTTCAGCCCCCAACAATCTCAGGCAAACAGGCAAACACCAACAGCAACAAATCGTGGGAATGTATCCCAAAGCGTGTGGAAGACTCTTGGTTGACTAACTTTCCAGCTAAGGGCGCAAATCTCTTAGTCAATTTGCCTGCTGTGTCGAGGAACAGACTCATGTAGGATTCATCTTTGGCTCTGTTCCTGATGACAACTCCTCCTCCTCTCTCCAATTTTCTGGTCCATTTTTGCCAAATGCCCTGTGCTGAAGCCCACCCCAGCTCCTCTTCCACACGAGAGCGAACGCCGAGATTACCACTGGGGTGTTGTGGGACTGACAGTGGCAAGATTTAATCCACTGGGTGTGCGACTCATTAAAAGCAGCTATCTAGAGTTTCGCCGCCATGCCAACCAGCCATCTGCGCGCTCCTTTCGCGGGCTCGGAATACAAGGGGACAGCTTGTGAGAGACACGCTGGCACCGGCACTGCAATCCATCTTCTGCAGTAGAATGGTACAAAGCTGCTTTGCCTGGGCAAATCCCTGCCACCTGAGGATGTGTTTCCCCGAAAAAGCTGCTCTAGCAAGCAATTAATTCTTGGATAGGGTTAGGGGCAGAGAACCAAGTACGGCTTGGCCTTTGTTTCCGGGGGAGTAGGACAAAATGAAATTTGTTATCCCTCGGGGAGGGGGGCTAGAGTAACAACTTGGTAATTTTTCATCCAAGGAATCGTCCAGCTTAGCTGTATACAGCTCATTTTTCCATCTTTCTGGAGTTGGGCTGATGTTCTTTGAAGAAGGGAGAAATATTCTTCATCCAAGGAATCCTCCAACTTAGTTGCAAAGCTTGTTTCTCCTTTCTGGAGTTGGGTTGATGTTCCTTGAAGAAGAGATAAGTATTCTTCATCCAAGGAATCCTCCAACTTAGTTGCAAAGCTTGTTTCTCCTTCTTTCTGGAGTTGGGCTGATGTTCCTTGAAGAAGGGAGAAATATTCTTCATCCGAGGAATCTTCCAACTTAGTTGCAAAGCTCATTTCTCCATCTTTTTGGAGTTGGGCTGATGTTCCTTGAAGAAGGGAGAAATATTCTTCATCCGAGGAATCTTCCAACTTAGTTGCAAAGCTCATTTCTCCTTCTTTCTGGAGTTGGGCTGATGTTTCTTGAAGAAGGGAGAAATATTCTTCATCCGAGGAATCTTCCAACTTAGTTGCAAAGCTCATTTTCTCCGTCTTTCTGGAGTTGGGCTGATGTTCCTTGAAGAAGGGAGAGTTAAACGGGTATCTTTTAACTTTTACAACTGTTAGTAAGTCTTCTAAATAGAGGCCACCGCAGGGTTCTCGGCTGTCACTCGCGCAAGAAGGAGCTGAGCTTGTACATTTCTTGCATTCCACACTAAAGCAGAGGCTCTTTCTCAAAGCCTTCATTGGAGAAGAAGTATCTCCAGATGGAAAGTAGAAGGAAGGTGGGAAGAGGTCATCTCTTTGGCTGGTTTGAGTGACAAAAAGATTCATTGGGGCTCGCTCGTGAAACCACTTCTTGCAAGTAGAGAAGTTACTCATGATCATCACTTAGCAGCCAATTTGGGAAAGCAGAAAGGGGCGTCAGAGTGTCTTTCTTCCTTCATCTGTCCAAGAAATGGAAGACGCTTCTGGGGTGCATGCCATGGCCCCCAATGGTTGGATTCAATCTGTTGTTAGGGCCCACCAGTGGCCAGTGGAGCTGGCGGCAGATTCGGACAGTGAGGAGGTTGGAGAGGAACATTGGTCAGTCCTGGAGTCTGGCGAAGGCTCTGATGAGGGCTCTACGTCCGAGGCAGAGAGGGGGACAGGGCCGTCTGACAGTTATCACTTGCCTTCTGAGTCAGAGATCAGTGAGGAAGAAGAACAGCTGGAGCCTGTTCCCAGTGTGCGCATGTGCAGAGCTGCCAGGAGAAGGAAACAGCTAAGGAACAAGGGCCGACTCCGGAGGAAAGGCACAGATGGACGGTGAATGGCCCCTCCCATAGGGAACAAAGAGGAGCGAAAGGGGAGTGGAGTTTGCAGGAGACAATTAGTTCCATTCATTCAGGTGAAGATTCGTTCCTGACTTCTTGCCAAGGAATTGCTGCTACAGTGTGGGGTTTGGAAGATATCGGCCTGGCAGCTCTCCAAGCCTGATGAGGATCTGCAGTTGTGAAATCTCATGAAAGACTGTTGGCCGGGACTTTTCTGGAGAGGAATTCCCTTCAACCTAAATAAAAGAGGTTTTATCGGGACGAGGAGTTGGCTTCGTGCTTTTAGGAAGCCTAGGTCAGAACATCTGTGCACATTAGCCTGTTTGTTCCCTCTCTCCCCAGGAGACAGAGGTGAGACAACACTGGAATGAACTCTTTGAAATGCATACTTGTAGTTCTGCAAAATCTCTGGTAGCCTGGTTGATCTTTGAGTAGCTCCACCAAGCAAAAACATCTGAGGATTGTACCTGGATGATTAGAGAGCCACTGTCTCTCTGGCTGTGTAACACAAAAAGAAGTAAAGATGTGTAAAGGTTCCCCTTGCATATATGTGCTAGTTGTTCTTGACTCTAGGGGGCGGTGCTCATCTCCGTTTCAAAGCTGAAGAGCCAGCGCTGTCTGAAGACATCTCTGTGGTCATGTGGCTGGCATGACTAAACACCGAAGGGGCACGGAACGCTGTCACCTTCCCACCAAAGGTGGTTCCTATTTTTCTACATGCATTTTTTTACGGGCTTTCGAACTCCTAGGTTGGCAGAAGCTGGGACAAGTTACATGAGCTCACTCCATTACATGGTGCTAGGGATTCGAACCACCAAATTGCCGACCTTTCTGATTGACAAGCTCAGCGTCTTAGCCCCTGAACCGCCACGTCCCTAAAGCTGTGTACAAGACTTCAAAGAGCTGAAGAAGCTTCTTGGATGAGCAGCGAAACGTCTTCAAAGTGAAACCAGAAAGTCCAGTTGCCTCTTGAAAAAAAGCACCTTTAATACGACATATAATTACGGTGGCAATGATTGCCTTTGCCCAGAAATGAAAAAAAGGAAGTAATTCCAAGCGAAGATGAAATAATAAGAAAGGTTATGGATTGTGCTGAAATGGACAAACTAACTAAAGAAATCCAGGGAAAAGAAGAATCGGAATTCTACCAGATATGGGATAAATGGCATAGGTGGATGGAGGAAAGAAATAAGAATCAATGAAGGAATATAACAAAATTCAAAAAATAATAGTTATGAGTAAAATAAGAGGGTTAAGAATGGTGAAATCAAAATGAAATACAATAGAAGGGGAAATAATATAAGGTGAGCGGTATCGATTGATAATTGCTATTAGAAAGAACAGGAAGCTCTTGTATTGTGTAAATGTGGTGTACTTCTAAGTTTTGTGTGTGTGTATTTTACATGTTTGTTAATAAAAAATATTTTTTTTTAAAGCAGCACCTTTGGGACAACTGCGACCTGGATGGCCAACAATCTCCATAGACCTCAAAGACTCATCAATGCTTCTTGACTCCAGTGTAGTAACCTCACGGTCGAGATGAGATTCCATTTCCAGTTCACCCTAAGGATTTTACTGCGTCCTCCGTTCCCACCAAAAGTTGTTGGGCAGAGACATCTTGTCCTAAAAAAGAGAGGAGAAGTAGTTCATAAGTAGACCTTCAGAAAAAGAAACAACCTCTAGAGAATGGAGGGGGGGGGGAGAGAAGATTAGGAGAAAATAGGCCAAGCCAAAGAAAGGCACAAGCTTGAATAAAACAGATCATCAAATGTACATTTCAATCACTGTCACTGTCGCCATCACCTTCTCCTTTTCTCCATCATCAGGGCCATCAAATGAAAGCAAAGGTATGCAGGAGGGAAAGGGGAAAAACCACCTCGAAGCTCCCAAATGTATGTAACTCCATTGCTTGGCTATTTCTTCCAAATTTCTATTAAATTGCCCACTGATTTGTCGGTAGATCTGGGCCTGTCTGGGATTTTCCCACTGAAGAAAGTGATTTCAATTCCCCAAGACATTGTCAACTCTGAAGTCAACCTGGCTAAGGCCACCTCGGAGGCTTCAATGTTGCCACACAACAGAGGGAAGAAGGGAAATAGCTAGACGGGGTTTTGTAGCCGAAACAATAGTTCTCCTGTGGGAACCAAGGACACTCTCACAGGTGGCTGGTCAGAGGAGGAGTAAAGTAATCAAGCAACCGGCCAGCACCTGGATTGGACAGCATGAACATTGTGGCGGGAGGGGGAGGGGAAATGTTTACTTTTTAATTAGGTAAAAGCCACAAGAGTCGGCTTTCACCATTTGTGCCAATGTGATCATCTTCTTTTAACGACCCCCATAATCCTTTGTATCAGGGTGGAATCTGGACAACTGAATAGAGCTGAGTGTTTAATGGCCGGATGCTCTTTCCTGTCACCATTGCGGAGTTTTGTTCAGCAGATACAGTCTCATTGTGCCCAGAGAGAGAAATATGTGCCTTTACCTAGGATCAAACTCACAGCCCCCTGATTATGAGGCGAGAGCACCACTTCAAGGCCACTGCACCACACAGTTGCGCCAATAAGGATGAATCCAATAAATTGTTCTTTGAGGGATTTGCCTACCTCAAGAGTTCTGCTTTCTATTGGGTGCATTACTTGGAAAGCTGACAGGCTCGGAGAGTCACCAACCAATTAAGCAAACTAATTGTCTCCTGCAAAGTCCCCTTCTCTTTCGCTCCTCTTTTATTCCCTATGGGAGGGGCCATTCCCCATCCACCTGTGCCTTTACTCCTGAGTTGACACTTATTCCTTAGCTGCTCGCTTCTCCTGGCAGCTCTGCGCATGTGCAAATTGGGAACAGGCTCCAGCTATTCTTCTGCTCCACTGATCTCTGACTCAAAAGGCAGGTGATAACTATTGGGATGGCCCTGGCCCCATCTCTGCCTCCGATGCAGACCCCTCGTCAGAGCCCTCTCCAGACTCCGGGACTGGCCCAGGTTCCTCCCCAACCTCCTCACTGTCTGAGTCTGCTACCAGCTCCGCTGGCGGGACGCAACAGGTTCTCTTCTATGAGCGATGGATCTATTTGCTTTAAAAAAATCTAATTTGCATCGCCTTGAAGTCTCTACCAGCACGGCATCTATACAACGTTCTTTCAACATCTGGATCAGCTGCTGAAATCAGTCCAGGAGAGGAAAAACTGTGCAAACTGTTCTGCTTCTGGGACGGAGAGGTTCGCATTCCTTGGCAGAGGATTCAGAGCATTTCACAAAGAATTCTGTTCCTTCATCAGCTTCCAAAAAGAAAAAGAAAAAGAAGGAAGGAAAAAAAATCCCACCATCTTTAATTTGCAAAGTAAATGGTCCCTGTGGGTTTTTTTCCCCTTTTTTTCGGTTCTTCCTCCAGGCTGTCAGCTGCATCCTACATTTGCCCTGTAAAAGAGTTGGCAGCTTTTAGGAGACGCATTGCTTGGAGCTAATTTATAAGATCCTGGACAGCAAGAGAGTTCATTTAATTGAAAGATGTAATTATCAGGTGTTCAAGGCGAAGGACCTCATTAATTTCACAGGCGATCTGTTGAGTGAACTGTCCTCATTTCAATTTTTTTTTTTTTTACTCACTCTCAAGGCTGAAACAGCATAGTGCGGAAAGATTAAAGTGGGGGGGATATCTCCCCAGGCTACACCATTCTTGGTCCCAAGCAAACTATAAAGGTTTTTAAACTTAATGCAGGAACAATGCCTGTTAGGTAAGCTCCCCATTGGGAGAGCAAGTACCTTCAGAGAAGCGTTGTGAGAGTTGTGTTGGAGAACACACAAACCAGCATTCAGAGACACCGCAGTTTAAATAGGCTTTTACTTTCGTGGAAATAGAGGTATCAGAGTCCATCAAACAGTCCAAGTCATACACGGATAAGACAGTCAGTCATCAACATCTTTCAGTTAAGGGATAATCCAAATAACCTAGTCCAGTATCATATAATCAGTTCAGTACTCAAAGTTTGCTAGCAGTTGCAAAACTTACAATAGCTCACGGCACTTTCTAACAGCCAGCTTCCAAAACACTCAGATCAGATCAGCCCAGCACCTAACAAGCAGAGAACTAACAGTCGTTCTGGCTCCCTCCTATGGCCGATTGAGGAAACAGCAACCAATCACATTTTACAGTATGATTTAAAGAAACAGGTACAACATTGTTACATGATTTATATATTGCCAACCCAACTGTTAGATTATATTCCTAACATTGCCTATAATTGACTTCCCAGAATAACTTAGCTGAAATTTTTGAATCCACACTACGAAGCGAGGATGACCACACTACAAAGTAAACAAAAGGAAGCTTGAGACCCGTAAGAAGGCTTTAGCTCCATGGGATGGGATACATAAAAGCGAATCTGGCAAATCTGTAGGAATCCAGAAGTTTTGGTCTGTACAAAAATGATGTGGAGACTCTAGAGGAGTGCAGAAAAGAGCAACGGAGATGATTAAAGCCCTGGATGTTAAAAGATATGGAGAACGGTTGCAGGAATTGGGAAGGTCTAGTCCAATGAAGAGAAGTAGACAGACAGTAACAGAGTTGGGAGGGATCTTGGAGGTCATCTAGTCAAACCCCTGCTCACGCAGGAGATCTGTACTAGGCATTTGAACCGCCAAACTGTCGACCTTTCTGATCGACAAGCTCAGTGACTTAGCCACTGAGCCACCTAGAAGGACGAGGGGAGATGTGATAAGAGTCTTCCAATCTTTGAGGGGCTACCACGAAGAAGAGGGGGACAATTTATATTCCAAAGAACCAGAACGCAAGACAAGAAGCAACAAAGACAAGGAGAGAAGCAACCTGGAATTAAGGAGAAACTTCCTAACAGTGAAGACAATTAATCAGTAGAACAAGTTGCCTCCAGAAGTTGTAGGTGATTCATCACTGGAAGTTTTTAAGAAAAGACTGGACAGCCCACCTGTCTGAAATGATATAGGGTCTCCTGCCTGAGCAGAGGGCTGGACTAGAAGACCTCCAAGGTCCTATTCCATTCCATATCTCTCTTCTCTTCTCTTCCTATTCCTATTCCATCCAGGATGTTGAGAACAATTGGACAATGGCTGTCCGGCCCTCTGGAACGACCTCCCCGTCGAGATCCAGACCCTTACTACCCTCCCGGCCTTCTGTAAAGCTATTAAGTCCTGGCTGTTCCGGCAGGCCTGGGGCTGTTGAAGTATCCAGCCCCACTTTAATTATGAATGTTGTTGTAATTTTAAATTGTTGTATTGTCTTATATATCCCCCCTCCCTTTTTTTATTGTAAGCCGCCCGGAGTCCTTCGGGAGTGGGCGGCATACAAAACCAATAAATACTAAATACTAATGAGAACAATTAATGAGTGGGACAGTTTGACTCCAGAGGTTGCGGAGGCTCCATCCCTGGAGGTTTTCAAGAAGAAATTGGACAACCATTTGTCTGAGATAGCAATAGCAATAGCAGTTAGACATATACCGCTTCATAGGGCTTTCAGCCCTCTCTAAGCGGTTTACAGAGTCAGCATATCGCCCCCACAGTCTGGGTCCTCATTTCACCCATCTCAGAAGGATGGAAGGCTGAGTCAACCTTGAGCCGGTGAGATTAGAACTGCTGAACTGCAGATAACAGTCAGCTGAAGTGGCCTGCAGTACTGCACCCTAACCACTGTGCCACCTTGGTTAGGCTTGAGAGCAGGGGGTTGGACTAGAAGACCTCCAAGGCCCCTTTCCAACTCTGTTAATCCTGCACACCGGCTTATGATTTTCTCCCTTTTATACCACTGGGGAGAAGTCCGCCTGAAACTCTTCCTCACTCTGTTCCCCAGGACTCAATCGATGCTTCTCTCCTTGTTGTTCCTGTAATATTGAATGCTACCTTCAAGGCCGTCTCCATGGCTCTCTGCACCGGGCTTCAGTTTGGGTGGGGGGTTGAGGGCGGGGAGGGGGTGGGGGAGGGACATTCCCACTGCGTGATTTATTTGGAATTGGATTGCATCGCAGTGAGGCTGGCCTTCCTCAATCCGTCAGGCCCCTGCCACAACCATACACTAACATTTGTTTTCTGCTGCCTCAGCATCTCCAAGCTACAGAAGAAAGATGCCCGTTGTTAATCACCATAGCAACTGCAATTTAGTACTTGATGGTATGTGGGGTTTTCTTTTCTGTTGTTTTTGGGGTTGTTTGTTTACTTGGCGGGGGGGTGGGGGCTACTTATTTATTTATTTCTTCCTCCCCAAGGTCTTTTGAATATTTTGTTGGGTTTTTTCCCCTTTCCTTCCCAAAATTAGTTGCTTATTTGTTGGCTGTGGGCTGTACAATAGATCTTGGCTCTATCAATCAATGGAAATAGAGCTGGAGGGGACCTTGGAGGTCTTCTAGTCCAGCCTCCTGCTCAAGGACCTATAGCACTCAAGACAGGGGGCTGTCCAGTCTCTTCTTAAAAACCTCCAGTGATGGAGCACCCACAATTCTGGTGGCAAGCCATTCTGCTGGTTCCATCAATCAATCAATCAATCAATCAATCAATCAAATAGAGCTGGAAGGGACCTTGGAGGTCTTCTAGTCCAGCCACTTGCTCAAGCAGGAGAACCTATACCATTTCAGATAGATGGCTGTCCAGTCTTTTCTTAAAAGCCTCCAGTGATGGGAGCACCTACAACTTCTGAAGGAAAACTGTTCCATCCATCCATGTATATATCTCTCTCTCTAATGTATCTTTTCACTCTTTCTCTTTATCATCCATCCATCCATCCGTCTGTCTGTATCTTATCTGTCTCATAGAATCATGGTGTCAGCCTCTGTTTTGCTGCTTGCTTTTCGGCTGCCATTGAAGCGGGGGGGGGGGGCATGGTATTTGAGTTAGGGAAATAATCTGTAGAGGAGGACTGTTAATTGGGAGTTGTTCTCACCACCTTCTGCGCATGTGGCAAGGAGGTGAATTTCCCGCCAAGGCCAACTGTCCGGCATACCAACCTGATGATGATTTTTGAGGATGTCTCCCACCTGACAGCTGTGGAGATATTTGATTGGACTATGGACTGGGGTTACCAAGGGGAGGGGAATGGGCCATGTATTGATATCTAATGTTTTCGCGCGCTTTTGCTCAGATCCAGCTTTGCTTAGCTTCTATTTACTTATAATCAGTAAAAGGACTCTTAATTCTGCAAAATGGAGTTGAGTGGTTTCTTTCTTGGTTAAGAAGTGAAGCAGCCTTGACACATGGAGATCTAGGGCTGAAAGGGACCTTGGAGGCCTACAACCCCCTGCTCAAGCATGAGACCCTAGATTATTCTGGACAAATGGCTCTCCAGGGTCTTCTTAAAAACATCCAATGATGGAGCACCTACGACTTCTGATGGGAAGCTGTTCCACTTATTAACTGTCCTCACTGTTGGGAAGTTTCTCCTTAATTGCAGGTTGCTTCTCTCCTCGATTAGTTCTCATCCATTGTTTCTTCTCTTGCCCTCTTGGTGCTCTGGAAAATAAGTTGGCACCCCTCTTCTTTGCGGCAGCCCCTCAAAAACGAGAATACTGCTCTCCTGTCCCGTTCCCCCCCCCCCAGTCCTTCTCCCTCTCGCTTCTCCTTTCTTTGAACATGGTTGCCCCCATGTTGACTGCAAAGTTCTGGCAGTCTTCGATCGGTAATAATAATTGTAATGATAATCAGGTCAGCCGAGAGTGATGAATTGCATCTGAAATGCATTTCAGCCAGAGCTGGCCCACTATGTATGCGAGTGCGTGCCTGGAATAAGCGACGCTCGTGCTCTTTAAGCCATTCAGCCGGCGCATGCAGAGATATGGATGGCGCCTCGCTATCCAAAACACCAAAGGCATAATTCCAAGGCCTGTGTGCAGACTTGCAGGCTGATAAAAAGTTGGAGAGTAGGAGCCAACCGCCCCCCCCCCAAAAAAAACCCGCACAGAAAAGGGAAGATGATATTTTTAACTTGACATTTAGAAGAGAACGGAGAAAATTCAGGGGTGCGCCTGGGTACGTGGGCAGTGGGGTTGTCCCACAGGAGGTTGAAAAGCACCTTGGGGTATAACCTGTTGAAAAATGAAGGAATAACATCTTTGTTTGAATGTATGATGTACAAGGACAATAATGAATATGAGCATACTCGATAGATGATTGGTGGGATAATACATCAATTGAAAATAGTGATATACAAATATAAATAGTTGGTAATTTTTTTTTTATATTGTAAAAATATTCAGAATGGGATAAGTGATTATATAAAGGTGTTGTGGCCCAGCAGGAGCCATTTGGAGCTGCCACCAGACTCCGACAGCGAGGGGCCCTATGAGTCGGCCCTGGAGGATGTGGAGGACCCTGGACAGGGTTCCGACTCTGAGCAGGGCGCAGAGAGACTGGTTGGCCACCAGGTGGCGCCTGAGCCTTGAATCAGTGGGGAGGAGACAAGGGAGAGTGATCCAGAAACCAACTGTGAGTTGTTCCAGGATGCATGCCGTCGAAGAGCTACTCAGTGTCAAGAACAACTACGTAATTACAGGAGATAATTACGCTCAGCTGATGGTCATTAGGCTCCTTTCCAGACTATAAAAGAGACTGCTTGTGCCACGCCCTTCTTGCAGAAGTCAACGCTTGGACTAAAGAGAAACTAACTTGGCAGGCTGGATTGCTGCCAGAGTTTGTTTGCATTGCTGCCAAGGTTTGTCGGACTTGCTGCCAAAGTCCTTATCTGTTTGTTTACTTGGCTTTCAGCCACCGAGAGTCTGGACTTGTTATTAAAGGACATTCTCATTTAAACTTGTCTCGGCATTCGTTACTGGACGGAGGAGGGAGTCAGAACATAAAGGTATACTGTTATTAAACAGACAATCAAAAATGTAAGGGAATTGGGTTTATTGAAAAGAAAGAAATATTAATCGTAATTGAATATACGTTGTACAATGAAAGTGAGGTATTTAGTTATATTAGATGGAAAATCTGCAATTGTATATGTAATTGAGAATATGGATGCAAAAACACTTGTAACCAAATGACATGCTGTATGTAATGGATGAGAATTTTTTTATGTTGTTTTTTTATGTTTAAAAATAAAAAAAATTGCAAAAAAAGAAAGAAAAGAAAAGCACCTTGGGCAAAACCATGACCTGGATGGCTGAGAATCACTATAGAGGTTTAGCTGTGCCAGAGCTGAAGAAGCTTCTTGGGATGAGAAGCGAAACGTCTCCAGAGAAAAACATGGAAGTCCAGTTGCCCCTTAAAAGAGCATCTTTGGGACACCCATGACCGAAATGACTGAGAATCTCTACAGATGTATTCAAGGAAAAGACAAAGTCCAGTTGCCCCTTGAAAAAAGCACCTTTGGAACAACCATGAACTGAACGATTGAGTATCTCCATAAACATTTAGCTATGTCAGAGCTGAGGAAGCTTCTTGGGATGAGAAGTGAAACGTCTTCAAAGAAAACCAAAGGAAGACCAGTTGCCTCTTGAAAAAAGCACCTTGGAGACAACCATGACCTGGATGGCTGAGAACCTCCATAGAGATTTACGTAGCTATGCCAGAGTTGAAGACACTTCTTAGGTGAGAAGTGAAACATCTTCAAAGAAAAATCCATGAGGCTTAAAGTTGTCAATGTTTGGAGATCCCTGGCATAGAGGACAATTTTTCATCAACCTTGTGACCTGGGTTGGTTGAGCTGGGGGAGATGACTGGAACCCAGTGAGGTGTCCTTGGCTGAAGAAAAGCATGAATCTCGGTTTTCCCAGCATTTTGATTAAGCATCACTGGATTGCTACTTTTCCTTACATTCCTAGTTCCTTATCCCTTTTACATCTGGATACCTCCTCTCTCTATTTTTCTCAGGGGTCCTATGTCTTCTTTGTAGGATGCGGTGGCTCAGTGGCTAAGACGCTGAGCTTGTCTATCAGAAAGGTCGTCAGTTTGGCGGTTCAAATCCCTAGTGCTGCATAGCGGAGTGAGCTCTCGTGACTTGTCCCAGCTTCTGCCAAACTAGCATTTCGAAAGCACGTAACAATGCAAGTAGAAAAATAGGAGCCACCTTTGGTGGGAAGGGAACAGCGTTCCGTGCGCCTTCAGCATTGAGTCATGCTAGCCACATGACCATGGAGACGTCTTTGGACAGCGCTGGCTCTTCGGCTTTGAAACGGAGATGAATACCACCCCCTAGAGTCGGGAACGACTAGCACATATGTCCGAGGGGAACATTTACTTTTATGTCTTCTTTGTGCCAGGAAGGGAAGAGGAACATTTGTCGCTGAAGTTTACAAATTGGACATCTCCGCCACAAATTGCTAGTCGCATTGCATAGATTTGTGGGTAAAAACTTAACACGCTTCTCTTCAAGCGAACACACAACCCAGAAAAGCGAATTCTATTCACGTCACACACACACATACCCCAAATCTCTGTTAGGGCAGACCCTTCCAATCATTTCACACAATTATTACCTCCTCCTCCTCCTCCTTTTTTTGCAAAGTCCTATCCACCACTTTCAGTATTGTGGTTTGTATAGAGATGAGAAATTAGTAGCGGAGCCCATTTAAAGAAAATTCTAAACTCCTTCTCCCTACTTTCTGGTTGTTAGAAATAAAGACAGCGGTAAAATATCTTTGCTTAATGTGGGGTGGGGAGGTGGAAAGTTATTATTTGCATATCCCAAGCAATATGGAGACAATTTGCTGACATCTTCCCAGGCCAGGAAGCAATTTCCTCTTGTCTGAATGCAGTCAATTTCTTCCTGCTATCATCTGAATGAGGGTTGTTGAGGACATTGGAATGGATGCTTCAATCACCTATAGATTCTTCTGTTTCTCTTCATTCGGGGGGGGGGGGGGGGGCAGGTGAATTCTTGAGAAGCCTACGTAGAAAGGGATTGGATCAAATCTGCCTGCTAAAAGGGTGGTGGGAATAATAGCTTCTGAAACTTAAGAAGGGCCCAGACAAACTAACTGGAATTGTCCCATAGCAGGAAGGCCCAAATGAGCTAAGAAAACAGAATAACAGAATTGGAAAGGACCTCAGAGGTCTTCTAGTTCCCTCCCCTCCCCCCCGCTCTGCTAAAGCAGGAGATCCTAGAGCATTTCAGACAAATAGTTATCTAATCTCTCCTTAAAATCTTCCAGTGTTGGAGCAACTTTTGAAGGCAAGTTGTTCCACTGATTAATTGTTCTCACTGTCAGGAAATTTCTCTTTAGTTCTAGGTTGAATCTCTCCTTAGTTAGTTTCCATTTGCTGCTTCTTGTCCTGCCTTCAGATGTTTGGGAGAATAGGTTGACCCTCCTCTCAAGGTTTTTTTCCTCCTCCTCCTCCTCCTCCTCCTCCTCCTCCTCCTCCTCCTCCTCCTCCTCCTCCTCTGCTCATTATCTTTTTCCTTCTCCTCCATCCTCTCCTTCACTGTTTATTATCTGTCTCTTTCTCCCTCTCCATCTTCTCCTGTTTTTCCTTCCCCCTCTCTTCTTCCTCCTCTTCTTCCTCTCATTATCTTTCTCCTTCTCCTTCATCCTTTCCTTCTCTGTTCATTATCTTTCTCCTCCTCCTTATTCTCCTCCTCCTTTTAGCAATAGCAATAGCACTGAGACTTATATACTGCTTCATAGTGTTTTTACAGCCCTGTCTAAGCGGTTTTACAGAGTTAGCTTCTTGCTATCGGAAGGATGGAAGGCTGAGTCGGTCACGATTGAAAAGATGGCAGTGGGCAGAATTAGGCTGCAACACTGCATTCTAATCACAGCACCGCTAAGTAAGTAAGTAAGTAAGTAAGTAAGTAAGTAAGTAAGGAAGGAAGGAAGGAAGGAAGGAAGGAAGGAAGGAAGGAAGGAAGGAAGGAAGGAAGGAAGGAAGGACTAGCACTTAGTCTTTAGACTTATATACCACTTCACAGTACTTTTACAGCCCTCTCTAAGCGGTTTACAGAATCAGCCTCTTGCCCCCCAACCATCTGGGTCCTCATTTTACCTACCTCGGAAGGACGGAAGGCTGAGTCAACCTTGAACTAGTTAGGATCGAACTGATGGAAGTGGGCAGAATTAGCCGGGAATACTCTAACCACTGTGCCACCATGGCTCCTAATCTAACATCCGATCAACTACAGCAAAAGTAATAGCACCTAAGACTTATATACCGCTTCACAGTGCTTTACAGCCCTCTCTAAGCGGTTTACAGAGTCAGCCTCTTGCCCCCAACAATCTAGGTCCTCATTTTACCCACCTTGGAAGGATGGAAGGCTGAGTCAAACTTTCCTTTCCACCCTCCTCCTCCTCCTCCTCCTCTTCCTCCTCCCCCCCCCCCGGCATGGCCATTAATTATACAAAGAGAGACATTTCTCCCTCCCTATCCCATTAGAAATAAAAATAATAATAAAGCAACGGCTTAATTATTGTTTGCAGATCTCCTGTATTTAAATTGACTTATCTGAAAATGCCTGTTTGGAAATTGACTTTGTAATTATAAAGTCAGTGCCAGCCTACCACAAGCCCGGAGGGTCCCTAACGAGAAACGGATAATGCAGCGAGCCAAATAAACCTTCCGAAATGCATTCTATTAACGGAGGGAGAGGGTGGCAGAGCCAAGGCAGAAGGCTCTGTTTGGAAACCCCACTTCCTATAATTGGGGGTGGGGGAGAAGGGAGGATAACGAAGCAGAGGAAGAACCCACAGGCTAAGCTTGTGGGGAGCAGGGGACCTTGGGAAGGCCATTCCCAGCCAGCTCTGGAAATCAGATCAAGTTTTGTAACAAGCTGCGTTTGAGCCCAGAATGAAAATGAGGCCTGTTCTCTCACTGGCGCTCAGCTGTAAGGGAATGCCGGTATTCAGCATGTATTAGGTGACACATGTGCAGCTCATATCACAAACAGCAAATGAGCAGAGGTGGCAAGCGGGGCTGGGAAGCCGCAATGCACAACGGAGGCCAATCCACCTCTACTCTTGTGCAGCCAGATCGGATATAACCAAGCTGCCTTAGTGTTGCGTCTCCCAAGGGCTGCGCTTCGGATGTCTTCTAAATCTGCGGGGGGGGGGGGGGAGTCCGTGACATAAGAGGATCGCAACTTGAGTTTGGGATGGAGGTTGCGTGGGGAGCATGCTCAGAATATCAGATTGTGGCCCACCAGTGGAGCTGGCAGCAGATTTGGACAGTGAGAAGGTTGGGGAGGAAGAAGGGCCAGTCCTGGAGTCTGGGGAAGGCTTGGGGGAGGGCTCTGTGTCAGAGGCAGAGAGGGGGCCAGAGCCGTCTGACAGTTATCAGCTGCCTTCAGAGTCAGACATCAGTGAGGAAAATGAACAGCTGGAGCCTGTTCCCATTGAGCGCATGCGCAGAGTGGCCAGATGAAGGGAACAGCTAAAGAACAGGGGGCAACTTGGGAGTAAAGCCACAGGTGGACGGTGGACGGCTCCTCCCAGAGGAAATAAAAGAGGAGCAAAAGGGGAGTGGAGTTTGCAGGAGACAATTACTTCACTTCATTGGTACGTGACTCTCCGAGACTCCTTGTCAAGTTCTGCAGATATCGGCCTGGCAGCTCTCCCAGCCAGATAAGGTCTGTGACTGTAAATCCTCCCTCGAAAGACTTTGCTTCATGTCAATGAACAGAATTCACAGTAACTTAACAAAAAGGGGTTTTGTCAGGACAAGGAGTTGCTTCGCGGTTTGGGGAAGCCGAGGTCAAAACAAAGGAGAAGAAGAGACCGAATTACTCCTTTCCTGATCTGTGTGTGTGTGTGTGTGTGTGTCTCCCCCCCCCCCCCGGGAGAACAAAGCCCCGGATGAGATAACCAAAGATGGCTCTAATGAGATGCTAAAAGCAGTATGAAGTTTCCACGCCTGAAGATATGGCGAAGCCCACCCCCCCATGGCTGGGCCTGTGGACAGATTCTATTTCTTCCTTCCGCACTCTTTAATTTCCAGCGGTTTGGCTCAAGACAAGGAGAAGCCCATTAAAGGCATCTCTGGACATTAATTAAAGCCATCAAAGAATCCACAACATTTGCTATCGATTCCTGAGACCCACAGATAATTAATGGCTCTCAATGACACTTCGGGGAGGAAGGAGAAGAAGAAGGAAAAAACGCCAATAACTGTTTCTGGCTGGCTTTTGAGTCTGGAGGATATTCTCCTTTTTTTTTCTTCCTCCCTCTCCCTCTCCCTCTCTCCCTCCCTCCCCCCCTCTCTCTTTGCTTCGGCTGTTAAAAGGCCCACCGGAAGAATGCAACCGAGAGCTTTCAGAAGGCACTAAAGATTTTGGCAGCGCAAACGCTGACCTCGGCATGTTAGCCAACGAGAGGAGTACCCTTCCTCGCTGTTATGATGCTATTATTGTATCATTGTGGAGGTTGGCTCTCCAGCAGGTGCAACCGATGGATGATAATTGCAGGAAGATGCTTTTGGCAAAACACTAGAAATATCCTAATTAAAGAGCGATTTGGCAGCAGGACAGACTATTTTAGAAAAGGGGCGCTCTCATTCTCTCTGTGTATGTGTATCTCTCTCTGTGTAGGTCTTCCTCTCTGTCTCTCTCTGTCTCTGTTTATCTGTCTCTCGCTCTTTCTCCCTCTCCCTATCTATCTCTCTATCTGTGTCTCCCTCTCTGTCTCTCTCTGTCTGTCTGACTGTCTGTCTCTCTCTTTCTTTCTCTCTCTCTCTGTGTATTTCTCTCTATCTGTGTCTCCCTCTCTGTCTGTCTGTCTGTCTGTCTCTCTCTCTCCCTGTTATTAAACTCTGGCTTGAACAGCTGTTTCACAGACATCTAGGAGTTCTTGAAATGAGATGTGGTGGCTCAATGGCTAAAACTCTGAGCTTGTCGATAAAAAAGGTCAGCAATTCGGCAGATCGAATCCCTAGCACTGCGTAAAGGAGTGAGCTCCCGTTACTTGTCCCAGCTTCTGCCAACCTAGCAGTTCGAAAATGCAAATAGGAAAATGGGGACCACCTTTAGTGGGAAGGGAACAGCGTTCCGTGCGCCTTTGGCGTTGAGTCTGCCAGCCACATGACCACGGAGACGTCTTCTGGCAGCGCTGGCTCTTCGGCTTTGAAAGGCACCACCCCCCCTAGAGTCAGGAACGACTAGCACATGTGTGCAAGCGGAACCCTTATCTTTTTAGGAGTTCTTGAAACCATGCATTGAATGGGGAATGGAGGGTTGTGAACTCTGCTGCTTCTGAAGGTCTACCGATTTCTATCTCCTTAGAACTTCTTGTGCAGTCCTTCAAAAAAAAAATTCTCAGGGTGGCCAACCAACTTTGGAGGAATTGGTTTGAATGGCCTACAAATATCCTGCTGTTTTATTATTAATTTTGAAATCAATATATATAGAATATAGAATCATAGGGCTGGAAAGGACCTTGATGGTCTTCCAGTCCAATTCCTTGCCCCAAGGCAAGAGACCTTTGCCTTATTTTTTTCATCCACCCCTCCTCTTCTCTTGGTATCCTTATAGATCTTTTGCTCCCAGCTAAGTCTGTAAGCAAGCAAAGCATGTAAAATACCACTGGGAACTGTGGGGAAGGGAAGGAGAAGGAAAGAGAGAAGAGGGAAGAGGAAAGGGGGAAAAGAAGAGGGAAAGGAGAAAGGGAAGGGAAGGAGGAGGTAGGAAAATACAGGGAAGGGAAGGAATGGAAAGAGGAAGGGAAGGAAAGGAAAGGAAAGGGAAGGAGAAGGGAGGAAAATATGGGGAGGGAAGGAAAGAGGAAGGGAAGGGAATGAAAGGAAAAGAAAGAGGAAGCAAAGGAAAAGGAAGGAAGGGGAAGGAAAGGGAAGGAGGAAAATATGGGGAAGGGAAGGAATGGAAAGAAGAAGGAAAGGGAAGGAAAGGAAAGGAGGAGGGAGGAAAATATGGGAAGGGAAGGGAAGGAGGAGGAGGAAAATACGGGGAAGGGAAGGAAGGGAAGGGAAGAGGAAGGGAAGGAAAGGAAAAGAAAGGAAAGAGAAAGGAAAGGAAAAGGAAGGAAAGGGAAGGAGGAGGGTGGAAAACACGGGGAAGGGAAGGGAAGGGAAGGCTTCTCCTGCTGCTTTAATGAGCCCAGCTGATCCTGGAGTACCCTTATACTAAGAGTTTCATGAAGTGAAACAAATGACTCCAGATCATCTACATCCATAATTCAGACGAGTGGGTTCTTCTACTCATTTTTTCATTAGGAACCTGAGAATTTGTACAGCAGAGCCAGATGGGGAAAAAAAAGTGACTGGGGACCAAACCCAATTGCAAAACCGATAGACCATTTGAACAGAAAAGCCACAGAAAGAAAGGAAGGGAACTTAGGTTTTCGGGAAGACAACGTCTGGGTCTAAGGTAGTTACGTTGGCCCGTAAGATGGGGAATCAAAGACTTGAGTTCCATACTGTAGAAATGGGGCACCGTGATTTCCTTGAGTGACACATGGTTGTTGAATCAGCAGCCAAAAAAGTCAATGCAATCCTTAGTTGCATTAACACAGGGATACAATCAAGATTAAGTCAGGTAAAGGTTATCTTTGCACATACAATATGTGCTAGTCGTTCTCGACTCATCTCTGTTTCAAAGCCGAAGAGCCAGCGCTGTCCGAAGACATCTCCGTGGTCATGTGGCTGGCATGACTCGACACCGAAGGTGCAGGGAACGCTGTTCCCTTCCCACCAAAGGTGGTTCCTATTTTTCTCCTTGCATTTTTACCTGCTTTCGAACTGCTAGGTTGGCAGAAGCTGGGGCAAGTAACAAGCGCTCATTCCATTACGCAGCACTAGTGATTCGAACCACCAACCTTTCTGATCGACATGCTTAGCGTCTTAGCCATGAGCCTAATACCACCCTATAAAGCCCTAGTAAGACCACATCTAGAGTACTGCATCCAGTTTTGGTCACCACACTATAAAAAAGATGTTGAGACTCTAGAAAGAGTGCAGAGAAGAGCAACCAAGATGAATAGGGGACTGGAAGCCAACAGTTGCAGGAACTGGGCATGGCTAGTCTAGTGAAGAGAAGGACCAGGGGAGACAGGATAGCAGTCTTCCAATATTTGAGGGGCTGCCTCAGAGAGGAGGGGGGTTCAAGCTATTCTCCAAGGCACCTGAAGTCCAGACAAGGAACAATGGATGGAAACTGACCAAGGAGAGATTCAACTAGAAGCACGACAGTGAGAACAATCAACCCACTTCAACAGAAGTTGCCTTATGGGAACTTCCTCCCTAGAAGCTTTCAAGAAGAGATTGGACTGCCATCGGTCAGAAATGGTGTAATGGTCAGGAGGTTGGACTAGATGATTTATAAGGTCCCTTCCAACTCTGCATATCTGTTAAAAGCCACGCACCAGAGACTGTCCTGAATGTTGGGAGCAAACCAAGCGTGTGTTGGGTTGCCTTTCGGTTGTTGTTTTTTAAAAAACAAAGAATCCAAATGAAGCAAATGCATGACAATGTTTAACCTCCAGCTATGACTTGTAATCACTTCCACCTTCTGTCGCATTCAAGAGTACAAGCTTTGCAACAACCTCTGGAGGCCTCTGGGGGTGTGCACAGGAGGATTTCAGAGGTGGAGGGAGCCTGGAGCATCTGTGTATTTGTACACGGCGGTGGATCCCATGGAAAAAGAAGTCCTTTTCAAGTCAAATTCACAAATGGCGTTCACACGACATGTTCGATTAGCTTCACGAATGGAGGTGCTTTGGAGGCTGATGGGAGTCCTTGCAAAACATTTCTGAAACCTGAAGGGACTACTCCACCGGGAGTCGCCAATAACTTAAAGGCACCAAAACATGCAAAGTCATAATTGCTCTCTGTTCTATTCGGGGACTGTGGTGACGCAGTGGTTAGAATGCAGTATTGCAGGCTAATTCTGCTGGCTGCCAGGAGAAATAACCCAAGTTTTGCCTGTTATCAGTGCAGCTGCTGTAAAAAAATATGTTGAGACTCTAGAAAGAACGCAGAGAAGAGCAACCAAGATGATGAGGGGACTGGAGGGTCAAACAGAGGAAGAACGGTTGCAGGAACTGGGCATGGCTAGTCTAGTGAAGAGAAAGACCAGGGGAGACAGGAGAGCATCTTCCAATATTTGAGGGGCTGCCACAGAGAGGAGGAAGAGGGTCAAGCTATTTTCCAAAGCACCTGAAGGCCAAACAAGGAATAATGGATGGAAACTGACCAAGGAGAGATTCAACCTGGAAATGAGGAGGAATTTCCTGACGGTGAGAACAATCAACCCATGGAACAGAAGTTGCCTTCAGAAGTTGTGGGCACTTCATCACTAGAAGCTTTGAAGAAGAGACTGGACTGCCATCTGTCGGAAATGCTGTAAGGTCTCCTGCTTGGGCGGGAGGTTGGACTAGATGACCTACAGTACAAGATCCCTTCCAGCTCCGTTAATCGGTATGTAATCTAACTATCCTGGTTAGATACATTGAGGGAAGATAATCAGCTAACGGTTGACAAAATTAACTCCACACTTGTCTCAGCAAGATATCCCACCCATGCTCCATCCAGCATGCACAAGGGGGACTCAGCTGTTTCTGGTAAATAAAAACACAACATTATTTTTTTTTAAAAAAAAATCACCACGGTGCATGATTTATGTGCTTCCTCGTTCAGCTGCTTCTGTTTGTTCATTTGAGCGTTTCTCTATTGCAACATCTGTTTTCAGGAGTTTTCAAGCACGCATCACTTTCCTACCCAAACCTATTGCACTTCCAATTTTTAAATCTTGTGGCCCGCCAGCAGCCAGCAGAGCTGGCGGCAGACTCGGACAGTGAGGAGGTTGAGGAGGAAGATGGGCCAGTCCTGGAGTCTGGGGAAGGTGCGGATGAGGGCTCTGTGTCAGAGGCAGAGAGGGGGCCAGGGCCGTCCGACAGTTATCATCTGCTTTTAGAGTTGGAGATCAGTGGGGCAGAAGAACAGCTGGAGCCTGTTCCCAGTGTGAGCATGTGCAGAGCTACCAGGATAAGGGAACAGTTAAGGAACGAGGGCTGACTCGGGAATAAAGCCAAAGGTGGACGATGAATGGCCCTCCCAGAGGAAATAAAAGAGGAAAACAGGGGAGTGGAGTTTGCAGGAGACAATTAGTTTGCTTAATTAGTGTGAAGACTCTCGGAGACTTCTTGCCAAGTATTTTTTTGCACAGCTTTGCATTTGGAAGATATCGGCCTGGCAGCTCTCCAAACCTGATAAGGTCTGTGGTTGTCAATTCACCGGGACAAAGACAAGGAGTCTGCTTCGTGATTTGGTGAAGCCTAGGTCAGAACATTTAATGCCTTCCCTGTGTGGGTTTTAAGAGCTATTTCTCTTTAAGAAGAGCAGCCCACCATTCATATGCCTATATATGTCTGTCTGTGTTTGTGTGTGTGTGTGTTCCAGCATGACTCTGAAACGCCTCGAGCAATTTCAACCAAACTTGGTACACAGATGATTTACTTTCTGAAGAAAAATACTGTGGGAGTAAGAGACTTCTAACACCTCTTTTGGGGGGAGGAGGGGGGTTCTGTTAAGATACAGCCTGTTGTGCCTTCAAATGGCTTCTACTGTACTGCCATAAATGGCTGTTTTTGTACAGTTGCCTTGTCCCTGCACCTGGATGCATGTGAATAGAAGGAATCTTCCTTCATGGCAATGGCTGATCGGGCCATGTGATAGGCTTGTGGGTGTTGGGGCAGGGTGTTGAACTTTCAACTGGGTGGGGGAAACGTGGAAGCTTCCAGATTCAAGTTTTCCCAGACGTGCCAACATGGCTTCTCTAACGAAATTGAGCATCGAGGAATTTCAACTCTTATTTGATGGAGGATGCTGTTTGGAACCCTGGCATGAATTGCAACAGGGTTTTGCAAGGCATCAGGCGGGGTCAAGTGGAAGAGACCTTCTTCCAATCCATCGTGTGTGTGTCGTTCTTATTTTCAACTCCGTCAATGGGGGGGGAGAAGGGGAAGTGAGAGAAAGGATGCTTCAGATTCCAGGCCGCAGCCACGAACAGTTAATCTTTCAATGAAATTAGATAAAACACCCAAGGAGAAGCATAAGCTCAGAGGCCTATGCAAGGCGGCTTTTGCAATAATAATAATAATTTTTTTTTTAAAAAAAAAAGTTGCCACGAAGGCTGCCACGGTTCTCCAGACTGCAGAAGCCGAACGCTGCTGGGATTCTTATTTCCAGCTACGCCTGCATGGAGAAGAAACGAAAGGCATACAGTATCTATATTCATTAATCACTCATGCCATGTGCTAATGCTCCCCTCCTATGCGGAGACACAACCGCATCCTAAATAGTGCTGAAAAAGTTGTTCTGCATTTTTTTTAATCCCGCCAAGGTGATGGATTATATTGTTCTTTTCTCCCAAAAGAGGAGAAGGGAGGGGAAAAAAAAAACCCAGCTGAAATTCTCATTGTACAGAGTTGTTGTTGGTTTTTTGTGTTTTTTTGCCGGTGTGAACGGATGAGGTAGACCTGGGGTGCGTATAGGAACAGCCTGGTCTGACACATCCTTCCCAGATCCCCCAGGGAACCTGTGGCAAAGGAAGCTCTTTCCGTGGGGAATTCTTCCAAACGGAAAAGTCAGGGCAGATAAGAGATAGTTGAAACTCGAATAAGGGGAAAAAGGAAACAACAACCCAAGAACAACAAGAAATAGCATCTTCCCTCCCGTCATCCCTGGCTCATAAAAGCTGCTTTATCTTGGTACAGTCTTCTCTCCAGATGACTTTAGGGGATTAGACAAAGATGATTAGGGGGAAAGGAGGCCAGGACGGATGCAGGAATTGGGTATGTCTAGCTTAATGAATGGTGGTTCAGTGCAGTGGTGGGTTTCAAAAAAATTTAGAACCTCTTCTGTAGGTGTGGCCTGCTTTGTGGGAGTGGCTTGCTGGCCATGTGACTGGGTAGGAGTGGCTTGCCAGCCATGTGACTGGGTGGGCGTGGCCAACTTGTAAAATGTGGTGAAACTCGCTTAACAACGCTCTTGCTTAGCAACCAAAATGTTGGCTCAGAAACTCTGGCATTTGAAGCACACACGTCATAAAGCTGTCAAGTTACAAGACCCTTGCACCCCTAGCCCTTTAGAAAACAAACCGCAGGGGTGTTCAAACTTGACAGCTTTAAGACTTGTGATCGTCAACTCCCAGAATTCCTCCTCCAGTCATGTTGGCTCAGGAACTCTGGCATTTGAAGCACGCAAATTTAAAGCTGTCAAGTTACAAGACCCTGGCACCCCTAACCCTTTAGAAAAAAAAACCCAGGGGTGTTCAAACTTGACAGCTTTAAGACTTGTGGACCAACTCCCAGAATTCCTCCTCTCGCTCTTCATCTTGATGATGTGCGGACAGGCAGGGGGAAGGAGCTGGAACCGGTTCTAAATGGCACTGTAGATTTGTGGAACCTCTTCCATAGAAGAGGTAAGAACTGGCAGGAACCCACCCCTGGTTCAGTGACTAAGACGCTGATCTTGACTGGGAGGCATTTCCCAAAATGGAACTTCGAGGAAACTCGGAGTCCTCTTTCGTTGGGACACTAGAAAGAGTGCAGAGAAGAGCAACCAAGATGATTTAGGGGACTGGAGGCTAAAACACGAAGAATGGTTGCGGGAATTGGGTATGTCTAGTCTAGTAAAGAGAAGGACTAGGGGAGACATGAGAGCAGTGTTCCAATATCTCAAGGGCTGCCAGAAAGAAGAGGGAGTCAAGCTATTCTCCAAAGCACCTGAGGGTAGGACGAGAAGCAACAGATGGAAACTAATCAAGGAGAGAAGCAATGTAGAACTAAAGAGCAATTTCATGGCAGTGAGAACAATTAATCAGTGGAACAGCTTGCCTCCAGATGTTGTGGGTTCTCCAACACTGGAAGTTTCAAGAAGAGTTTGGACAAACCATTTGTCTGACAGGTGTCAGCATTCCAAGTAATACCCCCCAACACAAGAAGATTCTGAAGCTTGAAGTTCCTCAAAGTTCCATTTTATTAGAGATGTCCTATTGGCACATCTGGGAAAACCTGAATCTGAAAGTTTCCAGGTTTCCCCCCCTCCCACCTAAATGAAAGTTCAAGCCCCTGCCCAGCACCCGCATATCCATCCCATGGCCCAGTCAAAACACCATCCCAACTGGAGATGCTTCCCAGTCACGCCACTCCGAGGTGCAGGGCAAGACATCCTTGACTCTCTGAGAAAGGAATGTTATTTTGACGATATCTATCCCACTCCATACGATCCCAATTTCCCACAGCATTAAATGTGGCAGGCCCAAGCCTGGCAATAGAATCTCCTGCTTAAGCAAGGGGTTGGACTAGAAGACCTCCAAGGTCCCTTCCGACTCTGTTATTCAGTTATCCTGATTTACCTCCCGCTCCCAGCGGCTTGCTGAGTATCTACATACGATGGTGATAATGCCACAAGGGTCACTGAAAGCGAATTAGCACAGAGTCGTAATTCATTTTTGCATCCAGCGGCTGCCTGAATGGAGAAGAGTGAGTGATGCTGGGGTGTGAATTGATAAGGAGACAATCTCGAGCGAGGAGGAGGAGGAGGGAGGGGGAGAAATCCAGCGATGTTGTAAGGCGGAAAGCTTTATTGGGCCTCGCTTTGCAAGGGGGGGGGGGAACACACAAAGCTTCTCAAATCTCTTTGCTCTAATTAAGCAGAGAAACACAACATCTTTTTTTCCTGCCAGTGGATGTTAAGATAGCAACTTGAAATGGGCCAACAGGGGTCAAAGGAGTAACGAAGGAAAAGCTTGGTGATACGTTGCAAAAAAGCAAAAAAAAAAGGCCGGGCCGGGTGATTTACGGCGAATGTTTTATTCATTGCGAAGGTTCAATCCATCTTCACCAGCTTTTCATCACCCTTGCGAGGAGACTCCAGCCGAAAGGGAGAAGGAGAGCATTGAGATTCCACAATTACATCGAGAGGAGTATTAAATCGTCCCGACTCGCTTTCCTGTCCCCGAAGCTGGGTGCAGTTCTCTGACTCCGCTTCCTCCCTGTCAGGTTTTACAGCAAATTTGTTTTTAATCTGGGCCCATCCTGAACGGGGATCGTCAACTTGGTTTTCACAGATGGGGCATCCGGGTTTTTTGGCACGCGGGGTTTCCCACAACACCATGCGGGGTTTTTTTGCACATGGGATGCTTGTTGTGTTTCTTTTTAGTGGCAACTCCTTTAAACATTGAATGCATCTGCTTAACGTCTCTACTACAAGCTTTAGGCGCCGCGTTCTTCAAAACGTCCGAAAACCACGCCACTTGTTTTCAAAAAGGAAAGTTGGAAGGAGAATGCAGATTTTTTTGGGGGGGGGGGAATGGTAAACCATATACACCCTCGGTGAATAACCCTGGCCGTTCATCTTTATGTTATCAATCAGAATAGAGCTGGAAGGGACCTAATCCAACCCCTTGCTGAAGCGGTAGACCCTATATCATTTCAGACAAGTGGATGTCCAATCTCTTCTTAAAAACCTCCAGTGATGGATCACCAGCAGCTTCTGGAGGCAAGTTGTTCCTCTGGTTAATTGTCCTCACTGTTAGGAAGTTTCTCCTTAATTCCAGCTTGCTTCTCTTCTTGATTAGTTTTCATCTAATCCATCTAATCTTGTCCTGCCCTCTGGTGCTTAGGAGAATAATTTGACCTACTCTATAATTTGTGGCAGTCCCTCAAATACTGGAGTTTGGCTATCATGTCATATAAGGAAGGAAGATGGAAGGTATGAAAAGAAAGGAAGGAAAGAGGCAGAAAATATAAGAAGGGAGGGAGATAGAAGGGGAAGGAAGGAAGATGGGAAGAGAAAGGGAGGAAGGAAGGAAGTAAAGAAGGAAGAAAGGAAGAAGGAAGGAAGGAGATGGGAAGAGGAAGGGAGGAAGGGAGGAAAGAAAGAAGGACGGACATGGGAAAAGAAAGGGAGGGAGGGAAAAAGGAAGGAAGAGAGAAAGAAAGGAAGGAAGGAAGGAAAGAAAGAAAGAAAGAAAGAAGGAAGGAAGGAGATGGGAAGAGGAAGGGGGAATGAATGAAAGAAAGAAGGAAGGACATGGGAAAAGATAGGGGGAGGGAAGAAAGAAAGAAAGAAAGAAAGAAGGAAGGAAGGAAGGAAGGAAGGAAGGAAGGAAGGAAGGAAGGAAGGAAGGAAGGAAGGAAGGAGAAAAGTAATTAATTCTCTCTCCATATGTTGAGAAACAGAGATAATGAGTATTCTGAAGAATACATTTCTAAGTTGGAAAGGAACAGCAATGGGTTTTGTTCTCCATTTTCTGGAGGTGGAGGGCTTTTGATTATCCCCAAATCTTAGCAGTATGTAAATTTGAAAAAAAAATATGGAAGGAGTAAGCTCCAAAGAAGGTGTTTTGGGCAGTGGGAGACAGCAAGGAGAGGAAAACACAGGAAGAGAATGGGGGAGCCGTACCAAAGAATCCTCGGCAAGAAAAACCCAGCACGAAAGAAGAGATGGTTTCAGATCATTATCTTGCAAAGAGATGCTATCAGGAAAAAGCACATTGTGGAGGAATGAAATATCTCTCCTTCAGGATACCAATATCACAGGCGGGGATGATATAGTGTGGGGAAGGAAGTAATCTGAAATGCTACCTCGGGCATATCACTCTTCAGACCCACCTTTTACTTCCTGGCTCAATACTCTTTCTCCCCCTAGTACAGTAGACACTAAGGGATGGATCAGGAGTTATTAATAGAATCAACAGTTGGAAGGACAGAGTTTGAATGGACCTTGGAGGCCTTCCAGTCTGACCCCCTGCTCAAGCTATACGATCCGGGACAAGTGGCAGTCCAGTCCCTTTTAAAATTCCTTGCCTGTCCAATCACACTTGGCCAATAAAGAATTCTATTCTATTCCATTTCCACATCTCCACACCTTCCTTGTCTGTCCAATCACACTTGTCCATTAAAGTCAACACTTCTCTTCCCTTCTCTTCTCTTCTCTATTCTCATTCCACATCTTCCTTGTGTGTCCAATCACCCTTGTCCAATAGTCAACACTTCTCTTCTATTTTCTCTTCTCTTCTCTGTTCTATTCTATTTCCACACCTCCACACCTTCCTTGTGTGTCCAATCATTGTCCAATAAAGGCAACTCTTCTCTTCTGTTTTCTCTTCTCTGTTCTATTCTATTTTCTCTTCTCTTCTCTTTCCCTATTCTATTTCATATCCCTATCCCATCCTTCTATTCTATTCTATTCTACTCTACTCCATAAGCTTCCAGTGATGGAGCACCCACAACCTCTGAAGACAAGTTGTTTGCAGTTTATATATACACACATATACAAACATACACATACACATACACACATACACACACACATACACACACACCTATATACAGATACACACACACACATACACACACATACATATATATACAGATACACACACACATACACATATATACATACAGACATGCACATGGTAGATAAATTCCTTACCACTCAGCTATGAAACACAAGGAGGGAAATGAGATACATGACAAGAGAGAGAGAGAAGGACGGAGGGAGGGAGAGAGAGAGAGAGAGAGAGAGATTTCGTCTAATGGTCACATATCTATACCTATCTCTATCTCTATCTAGCTATCATCTATCTATCTATCTATCTATCTATCTATCATCTATCTATCTATATCTATCTATCTACACACCTTAAAACAGTAACAGACTTGTTGTATCAGCTTACAGTTCCTCACTGAATCAGCTTACAGTTTACAGCTTACAACCTTACATCCAGCTGGCAGTTGCCAGCACCTGAAGGCAGGACAAGAAGCAATGGATGGAAACTTACTAAGGAGAGATTCGATCTAGAACTAAGGAGAAATTTCCTGACAGTGAAAACAATTAATCAGTGCAACGGCTTCCCTCCAGAAATTGTGGTTGCTCCATCACCGAAGGTTTTTAAGAAGAGACTGGATGGCCATTTGCCTGGAATGTTATAAGGTCTCCTGCTTGAGCAGAGGGTTGGACAAGAAGACCTCCGAGGTCCCTTCCAAGTCTGTTATTCTGTTATTTAATATAAGAAAGTATTTCGCAGTGATACAGATCAAAGTTTGTAAAGGCCACCGGGTCTATTAAGTCTATTAGTGTTCGCTGACCTCCTTCTGCTTAACATTCATTGACAAATTTCTTGAGAATGTCACTGGGCTTCTACACTGAACCTCCCGTGATCTCTATTTCGCATTATTCTCCAAGTCATTTCATTTGGATTCCAAGCAGCTCAGAAAGAAATAGGTGGCAAATGGGAAAGTTAAGAGGTGTGAGTCAGGCGACTATCACATCATTTTATCGGGAGCATCTTCAGTTCCTTTGCTAAAGGTCCTGAGCTCTTCGTGATCACCAAACCTTCTGCCAGTTAATTGCAGATAAAAAAAATATATTTAGATTAGATCCATGCAGAAATCCCTCAGATTTCTTCCATATTCTCCAAGGCTCTGCTGAGAAAATTACGCTTGTCGGATAAAAAATATACAGAGGAAATTTATAGATATTTCAATAGGAATTGAGGAAACATGGGAAAGCAGTCGTGTGGCTGCCAATAGCAGCTGGAATAGTTGGTTCTATTCCAAATACTTGGGCACAATAGAAATGACAGAGCCAGTTATAAAAAGTGTCTTTACCCATAAGATGCATATATTATGACAATATATTGAATTACTTTGGATGTTTGGGAAGGAGGGGGAGGAAGAGGAGGGAGAAGGAGAAGAAGAAATGGACAGCATTTGCACTCAGGATTGAACTGCTGACTGCTACTTTCATCAGAAATTAGCCCACCATACTGCATTCTAATCACTGTGCCACCATGCCAAGGAAGGAAGGAAGGAAGGAAGGAAGGAAGGAAGGAAGGAAGGAAGGAAGGAAGGAAGGAAGGAAGGAAGGAAGGAAGGAAGGAAGGAAGGAAGGAAGGAAGGAAGGAATATAGCACTAGCCCTTCGACTTATATACCACTTCATAGTGTTTTTACAACCCTGTCTAAACAGTTTACAGAGTCAGACTATTGCCCTCAACAATCTGGCTCCTCATTTTACCCACCTCGGAAGGACAGAAGGCTGAGTCAACCTTGAGCCTGGTGAAATTCGATCTGCCAAACTGCTGGCAGCCGATGATCAGCAGGAGGAGCCTGCAGTACTGCACACTCTAACCACTGCGCCACCGCGACAGAATCAGTTATAAAAAGTCTCTTTACCTAGAAGATGGATATATTATGACAATACATTTAAGTATTCTGGATGCTTGGGTAGGAGAAGAGGAGGAGGAAAAGAGGAGGAGGAGGAGGAGGAGGAGGAGGAGGGGGAGGAGGAGGGGGAGGAAGAAGAAGAGGAAGAGGAAGAAGAATAGAATAGAATAGAATAGAATAGAATAGAATAGAATAGAATAGAATAGAATAGAATAGAATAGAATAGAATAGAATTTTATTATTTGTATGCTGCCCTTCTCCGGGAGGACTCAAGGCGGCGAACAATTCAAACGGGGGAAAAGGGGAACATAAAAACGAAATACAAATAATAAAAATAGGCAACAGTCGCACAACCATACATGTCGAGAGGGGAGGGAACTCATCACCCCCAGGCCTGCCGGCTTTTCGGAAGGCCTGGAGAGAGGTGAGGGTCCAAATCCCTGCGGGGAGTTCATTCCAGAGGGCCGGAGCTGCCACAGAGAAGGCCCTCCCCCAGGTAATAGCCAGATGGGATTGGCTGGTAGATGGCACCCGGAGAAGGCCAACCCTGTGAGATCTAATGGGTCTTTGGGAGGTAATTGGCAGCAGACGGTCTCTCAAGTACCCAGATCCAATACCATGAAGGGCTTTATAAGTTACGACTAGCACCTTGAAGCGTATCCGGAGACTGATCGGTAACCAGTGCAGCTCGCGGAGGATAGGTGTAACGTGGGTGTCTCCTCTGAGAAGGAGGAGAAGAAGAGGAGGAAGAAGAGGAGGAGGAGGAGAAGAGGAGGAAGAAGAGGAGGAGGGGAGGAGGAGGAGGAGAAGGAGAATATTTTCCTTATCAGCCTTATAACCCAAATTTACTCCTTAAAATATTCCGTTTCCTAGCTATCTATGTACTTATTTCTCTCATTTCCAATGGTCATTTCGCTCTAGTGCTCTTGAAACTGGAGTCCAAGTCCTCACGGAAGACTCGAATACAGATTTCGTGTCCTCTCCACCACCCGATCTTCTGCTGCTGAAAAGGACACAGGAATGGCTGCAGCATTCGCTCAGCTGCTGAGACGTAATAAAGCATTTTCTAAAGAGCCAAAGGCCTGGCCATTTTAAGGCTGATTATCTAGACAGATATTCCTCTCGCAGAGATCTGAGTATTAAATCAAGCTCTAGTAGAGAAGATTTGGAACGGATCCCCCTCTAGGAAAATATGCAACAGGAGAAAAGGAAGGGAAGGGGAGAGGAGGAGGAGGAGGAAGATTAATAAAACCAGCGGGGGATCGCTGGAAACTGGTAAGCAGAGATGCCTCGTCTTACGACGCATCTGCAGAAGGTCGGCTGCATTCAACCCTCGCATCTCTGCGGCTCTCTCACAGCAGCACGGATTCTGGCCCAGAGGCCCAGTGCAATGCTTCCGTTTTTAGCGGAGAGAGGAGTGTGTTTTATAATCCTCGCGCCATCCAGGAGCCAGCACTCCAGCGATGGGTCTTTTAATAGCCTGTTCCCCCAAAGAGGCAGAGTTGGAAGGGTCTCCCCCCCACCCCTCAAACCCACTGTCCATCTTTGGAATCATTTGCAGGTGGTCATCCTGGAAAAAGCCGGTTTGCAACACAACCACAGGCTGGGATCAAATGGTGCGAGAGAGAGCCAAAGAAATCTTGCATTCCAGAAGCATACGGACTTGCAAGGCAATGGGATGTGCATGCATGAAGAACATGGTGGTGATGGCAGCAGCTTTTTCACCGACCGGAGGACTTTTCGGCGGCTGGTGGCCAACTGCCAACTGTTTGAGAGCCAATATGCAAAGCGTCGGGGCGAGCGAGCGGCCACTTGGTGGGCGGGGGGAGTGAGCGGCGACACGGGGGACCGGTTTGGGGGCATGCCCAGCTGGCTGTTGCTACCAGTTCGCCAAACTTGGCAAAATTTCTGCCGCCAGTTTGGGCTGAATGCCACCTCTGGTTGAAGAGCGGTGGGTGGAAACTAATCAAGGAGAGAAGCAACTTAGGCCTAAGGAGGAATTTCCTGGCAGTGAGAACAATTCATCAGTGGAACAGAAGTTGCCTCCGGAAGTTGGGAATGCTCCAACACCGTGCCAGTGCATTAGAGTTCAGACTGGAAGAGACATGGCAACAAGGTCAGCCAGTCAGTGGGGGCTGTTTGCTGATTCAGTCAGCAGGGAGCCTGGGCGTGGCTTAGCTCTGTAGCTCCGAGTCTGTGCTGAGCTCTAAACTGGCCTGCTGCTCTGAACTAAAACTGAAACTGTTCTCTCCTCTGCCTGTGTTTGCTTGCCTATGTTACCCCATTGGAAAAAACCTGTTTGGGTATTGTTCACTTATTTCATGCATTATATTATATACAAAGAGAAGTTAATGAATCCTGCTGAATCAGGACTACCTGTTTTTGCTTTCTGAATGTGATTGTTGCTGCAGACTCTGACACACTGGAGGTTTTTAGAGGAGATAGGATAACCGTTTGTCTGAAGTGGTGTAGGGTTTCCTACCTAAGCAGAGGGTTGGACTAGAAGACCTCCAAGGTCCCCTTCCAACTCTGTTATTCTATTCTATTCTTGCCTCTTTTTTGCAACCAAAAAAAGATGCATTGAGAGCAAATTAATTGAATGCAGTAGTAATGTTCTCCTATTTCATCCCACGGATGGGTCCAACAGCTGCTAGGTTTCCCCCTAAGAAACCTCGTAAATAAAGGAGAATAATGCAATATATTTTCTAATAACAACTGCTGTATTAACTCCTTGTCCCTTTTCTCCTCTTCCTTTTCAGGCTATGGGACATGATTTGAGAGCCCTATGTCAGTTCAGCAAATTCTTCCCGACAAAATCCGAAAGACTCGACAAGAGTAATATACTGAAAATCAGTTTAGAAGTGTTCCGGGTTTTCGAGAAATCCATCGAAATCAAATTAAGTTCTGAAGACACTGTCTGGAGATATATATATATATTTTAAGGACAATCATCAGGATAATAATAGCAAAAAGGTCTGACCCAGGAATGAAAGAAGATGGGCTAAACTTTTTAAAGCTGCTAGAAGTGTTCCAGCATAACTCTGGAATGCCTCGCACAATTTCAACCAAACTTGGTACACAGATGACTTACTCTCCGGAAACAAATACTGTGGGGGTAAGACACCCCTAACACACTCGGGGTGCGTGTTCTGTTAAGATACAGCCTGTTGTGCCTTAAAATGGCTTTTACCACACTACCATAAAATGGCTTCTACTGTACAGCACAGTGGAGTTGCCATGCTAACAGCTTCACAGTATTGCACAAGGGGGCTCCCTCTAGTAAGGGGGAAAATCCAACATCAGAAATTATGGCAGAGAGGGGGCCAGAGCGGTATGCCAGTTATCAGCTGCCTTCAAAGTCAGACATCAGTGAGGCAGAGGAACAGCTGGAGCCTGTTCCCAGTGTGCGCATGTGCAGAGCTGCCAGACGAAGGGAGCAGCTAAAGATTAAGGGTCGACTTGGGAGTGAGGGCACAGGTGGACAATGAATGGCCCCTCCCAGAGGGAATAAAAGAGGAGCAAAAGGGGAGTGGAGTTTGCAGGAGACAATCAGTTCACTTCATTGGCTCATGACTCTCCAAGACTCCTTGCCAAGTTTTGCAGAGATCGGCCTGGCAGCTCTCCAAGCCAGATAAGGTCTGTGACTGTAAATCCTCCCTCAAAAGACTTTGCTGGATATAAATGAGCGGAATTCACAGGAAATTAACAAAAGGTTTTTTTGTCGGGACCAGGAGTTCATGCTCTTGGGAAGCCTCGATCAGAACAGAAGGTTGAAGGGATGAAGAAATAAAACTCAACCAAATGGCTCAGAACTTCCCTGGTGAATCATCTGAGACACAGATGAAAGAGAGAATGCTGACCGGGGCAAATCGTTGGTTAGCTCAGCAAAGGCTTTTCTCCTTTTCTTGGGTCCTGCCTCTCCCTCCCTCCCTCCCTCCCTCCCTCTCTTTTCCTGCTGTTTCACTTTCTTTGGTTAGAACTTATGCCCTGTGTCCTTGGATTCTCCTACGCTTATCCGCCACCTCCTCTCTCTCTCTCTGTCTCTTTCTTTCTTTCTTTTTTGTTGTGTTCAGCAGTCTCTTGTTTTTTTCCTGCTCAGCTTTTATGATCCAAAAAAAAAATCATTTGGCACCTTCGGTGTCAGCAAACAGCTGTTTATCTGCTGCATCTTTCAAAAAAAAAAAAAACACCTGGCTTTAAACCTGACTGGGGAGACATGATAGCAGTCTTCCAATATCTCAGGGGCTGCCCCATAGAAGAGGGAGTCAAGCTATTCTCCAAGGCACCTGAGGGCAGGACAAGAAGCAATGGGTGGAAACTAATCAAGAAGAAATCCTTCTTTCTCTCCTTCCTTCCCTCCTTCTCTCCTTGCTTCCTTCCTTCTCTCATTCCTTCCTTCCAATATTTCATGGGTTGCCCCAAAGAAGAGGGAGTCAAGCTATTTTCCAACGCACCTGAGGGCAGAACAAGAAGTAATGGGTGGAAACTCATCAAGGAGAAATCCTTCTTTCTCTCCTTCCTTCCACCCACCCATTCTTCTCTCTCCCATCCTTCTCTCCTTCCTTCCCACCTTCCTTCCTTCCAATATCTCAAAGGCTGCCACAAAGAAGAGGGAGTCAAGCTATTCTCCAAAGCACCTGAGGGCAGGACAAGAAGCAATGGGTGGAAACTAATCAAAGGAGAGAAGCAACTTAGAACTGAGGAGAAATTTCCTGACTATGAGAACAATTAACCAGTGGAACAACTTGCCTCCAGAAGTTGTGAATGCTCCAACACTGGAAGTTTTCAAGAAGAAATTGGACAACCATTTGTCTGAAGTGCTGTAGGGTTTCCTGCCTAGGCAGGGGGTTGGACTAGAAGACCTCCAAGGTCCCTTCCAACTCAGCTATCGTATTGTTATCGTATTGTATCAAGGTGCCGCCCACCACAAAGGCTTCTGCTACGGAGCTTATCAGGAGACTCAAGGATCAGCCAGCCCCACATCCCTTCCATTTCCAGAAAACCTCTAACAAGCAGTTCCAGTTAAAAGGTTTAGGTAACAGGTAAGCCGAGGAAGAGATTCCCTTCCTAGATAGGGAAAAGTGACATGTCATGGGTTTTCCGGTCCATTGAAATTCGGCGCTCCAGCAAAATGGAGCACGGCTAGTAGCCAGCAACCGTGTCTAATGCCACCTGCCATCTTTGCTAAATAAAATTACATGTTGGCATGGTTGGGCGGAAAATAGCATTATTATTTTTTTCCAGTGTTATTATTAACAGCATACGTTCAGTTAACTGAGAGGCGGTGAAGGAATCCCTCGTCTCTGTTCAGGAAACGGTTAAAAAAAAGAAAGAAAGAAAGGAATGAGCATTTGTCATTCAATCCCTTCCTTATATGTTTCCCTTCTTCTCTTTATGCCTTTACATGGCGTCAAAAATTGGTTTTATTGTTGATTTTTCTAATCCTGCCCAACTTCCCCGAGACACCCTATTAAGTAACCAGACCTCCAGCTATGTCCATTTAATAGAACAAATGTACCAAGCTTACTCTTCTGCAAAAGTGAGAAAATGTAAAAAAAAAAAAAAAACCATCATTAAAGGATTTTTTAAAAAATAAACAGACATTTCTATTTCTTTATCCGGCACCAGAATAATTATGCAGTCTGAAAAATTCAAAAGTTTGCAGAGAGGGAGAGAGGGAGAGGGAGGGAGAGGGAGGGAGGGAGAGGGAAAGAGGGAGAGGGAGGGAGAGAGAGGAAGAGGGAGGAAGAGAGGGAGAGAGGGAGAGGGAAAGAGGGAGAGGGAGGGAGGGAGGGAGAGGGAGAGAAAGAAAGAGAGAGAGAGAGAGAGAGAATGAAAGAGAGAAAGGAAGAAAAAGAAAGGAGAATATCCTCCAGACTCAAAAGCCAGCCAGAAACAGTTATTGCCGTTTTTTTCTCCTTCCTGAGAGACTCAGAGAGAAAGAAAGACAGCTTTATACCTGTCTTTATAGATTCAATCAGGGAGGTTCAAATATTCTGTTCTGGACACTAGTATAAGGTTCAATCTCAGCATCAATCTGAGAGATGCAATAGGCTGGGTTAAAATCCTCAATTTTAGGGGTGACAAACCTTCTTCCTGTTTTAGGGCAGCAGATTAGAGTAAGAGACGAAGGACTGTCGCATCCAAATGAACCCCCAAGTACTTCAACATCACCTCTTTTTCTCCATTAATCATGGCTTGTCCCCCTGGACCTAGTGGTAGAGGCATTGTAGGCTTGTGAGAGCATTTCTCCACCTGGACATATGGATACTGATACAAATTCTGTATCCAGGTGGATTCACTGAACATCTGGGACTCTGTTGTGGCCCGCCAGCAGCCATTGGAGCTGGCAGCGGATTCGGACAGTGAGGAGGTTTGGGAGGAACCTGGGCCAGTCCTGGAGTCTGGGGAAGGCTCTGATGTGGGCTCTGCGTCGGAGGCAGAGAGTGGGCCAGAGCCCTATGCCAGTTATCAGCTGCATTCAGAGTCAGACATCGGTGAGGCAGAGGAACAGCTGGAGCCTGTTCCCAGTGTGCGAATGTGCAGAGTTGCCAGACGAAGGGAAGAGCTAAAGAACAGGGGTCGATTTGGGAGGAAGGCCATAGGTGGACGATGAATGGCCCCTCCCAGAGGGAATAAAAGAGGAGCAAAAGGAGAGTGGAGTTTGCAGGAGACCATTACTTCATTTCCTTGGTTCATGTCTCTCCGAGACTCCTTGCCAAGTTTTGCAGATATGGGCCTGGCAGCTCTCCAAGCCAGATAAGGTCTGTGACCGTAAATCCTCCCTCGAAAGACTTTGCTGGATGTGAATGAGCAGAATCCACAGTCAATTAATAAAGGGGTGTTTTGTTGGGACCAGGAGTTTGCTTCATGCTCTTGGGAAGCCTCAGACAGAACACTACCTGTATAGCTCCAGAAATCAGGTCCTGTCTAGAATTCCTCCAACATTTTTGGATCTTTTGGGACACTTGTTAAAGGCAGGGAGAACCAGAGGAGATGGGGAAGAGAAGGAATGAATCAGAGCATGGCGTATGTTCCCAGAGATAACGCCGGCCTAGTTCAGAGGTCACTAATTGGGTTCCTGCTTGCCTGTTATATGCATCAGGGCTCAAAATAAAAGCACTAATTTTAACTCTCACCTCGTCACCTGCCATCAGGGGTTTTCCTCAGTTCGTTGAGGCATCAGCAGAGAATTCTCCCAACTTCATCAAACCGCCTTGAGGCAAGGCGGGGCTGGTCTCAAGTGAGGAGGGAGCAACGTCAATTGCAGCATTAAGGGGGATCCAACCTGACGACCAAAGTTAGAGGAAAGGGTTAGAGGTCTGTTGCGAAGGGTAGGGCTCACCTAGGGAAAAGTTGTCACATTGATATAATGCCTTGAAGCTGATGGGATGGGATGGGATGGGATGGGATGGGATGGGATGGGATGGAGTAGAGTAGAGTAGAGTAGAGTAGAGTAGAGTAGAGTAGAGTAGAGTAGAGTAGAGTAGAGTAGAGTAGAGTAGAGTAGAGTAGAGTAGAGTAGAGTAGAGTAGAGTAGAGTAGAGTAGAGTATGGAATAGGGATAGGGAAAGGGATAGGAGAGAATAGCAGAGCAGAGCAAATGTAGAATAGAATAGAATAGAATAGAGAATGCAGAATAGAATAGGAGAATGTAGAATAGAATAGAATAGAGAATATAGAATAGAATAGAATAGAATAGAATAGAGAATGTAGAATAGAATATAATAGAGAATGTAGAATAGAATAGAATAGAATATAGAAAATGGAATGGAAGAATAGAATAGAATAGAGAATGCAGAATAGAATAGAATAGAATAGAATAGAATAGAATAGGAGAATGTAGAATAGAATAGAATAGAACAGAGAATGCAGAATAGAATAGAATATCGAATGTAAAATAGAATAGAATAGGAGAATGTAGAATAAAATAGAATAGAATAGAATATAGAAAGAGGAATGGAATGGAAGAATAGAATAGAAAATGCAGAATAGAATAGAATAGAATAGAATAGAGAATGTAAAATAGAATAGAAAATGTAGAATAGAATAGAATAGAACAGAGAATGTATAATAGAATAGAATAGAATAGAATAGGAGAATGTAGAATAGAACAGAAGAATAGGATTAGGATTAGGATAGGATAGGACAGAATAGGAATAGAATAGGGAAGGGGAGGGAGAGAAGTTTAGGTGTGTGGGAGTGTGTGTGTTTGTGTGTTTGTGTGTGTTTTGTTTCACTTTCCCAAAAAGAAGAAGAAGAAGAAAGAATCGATAAGCATGTCTCAGAGACAGAACTGTAGGCATTTATTTTCAAAGTGCCATCGTTTGGTATTTGGCTTTAAAGAAGGAGGGGGGGGGAGGATATACACAGATTACATTTTATTGGTTGCTCTTCGGTTCCCTCTCTTTTCACCTGGACACCCGCCCTGGACATAAATCACTGTCACTCAGGATAAATGGAGGTCCGTAAGTGCCGCAAACACTAATGACAACATTCATCAAAAGCCGAGCGGTTCCATATTGTAGGAGTTAGTGGGCACCCACAGCTATGCAGCAACCCAGCTTTCTCCCACGCTGTCGTGGCAAGCTTTCCACGGGCCTTACGAGCGGGCAAAAAAATAAAATACAATAAATCTTCAGCTTTTTTAATCTTTCACGGCAGAGCTGGCAGCAGATTCAGAGAGTGAAGAGGGTTGGGGAGGAAGATGGGCCAGTCCTGGAGTCTGGGGAAGGTTCTGATGAGGGCTTTGTGTTGGAGGCAGAGTGGGGGCCAGGGCCATTTGCCAGTTATCAGCTGCCTTCAGAGTCAGACATCAGTGAGGCAGAAGAACAGCTGGAGCCTGTTCCCAGAGAGTTGCCAGACGAAGGGAACAGCTAAAGAACAGAGATCGACTTGGGAGTAAGGCCACAGGTGGACAATGAAGGGCCACTCCCAGAGGAAATAAAATTGGAGCAAAAGGGGAGTGGAGTTTGCAGGAGACCATGAGTTCACTTAATTTTTTTGTGACTCTCAGAGACTCCTTGCCAACTTTTGAAGATATGGACCTGACAGCTCTCCAAGACAGATAAGGTCTGTGACTATAAATCCTCTCTTGAAAGACTTTGCTGGATGTGAATGAGCAGAATTCACAGTCAATTAACAAAAGGGTTTTTTATCGGGATAAGGAGTTTGCTTCGGGCTCTCGGGAAGCCTCGGTCAGGACAGCCTGGAGGAATTTGTCTCTCTCTCTCTCTAACAATCCCATTTTAGGGTTTGCCTGGATGAATCTAATCTCTTTGGAAAGAGCATTTAGAGTCGTGGGCTTCTTCGGGGTGAATTCCAAAGCCCCATTGATCCAGAAGGAATTGTTCCCCTGAATTGGACTAAGATTTTCCTTGTCGGAGTAGGATGAAGCTCTTCTATCCAGCTTATTTGTAGCTATTTTGCACATATATTTTGGCTTGTTGGGGTCCTTGGTGCTGTCTGAGCTTGGCGGTTTTCTCGCAGACGTTTCATTACCCAACTAGATAGCATCATCAGTGGTAGAAGGGAGTGGGGTTCTTGCATTCCCTTCTAGCACTGGTGATGTTACCTAGTTGGGTAATGGAATATCTGCAATAAAACAAGCAAGCTCAGAGAGTGCCAAGGACACCGGAGTCGTCCTCCTCTTCCTCCTCCCCCCTCCTCTCTCCTCTTCCACTCCATACATTCTATTCCCTTCTAGCGCTGATGATGTTATCTAGTTGGATAATGCAACGTCTGAAAGAAAACAACCAAGCTCAAAGGACCATACAACTCCATACAAATCTTCTCTTCACTTTCCTCTATGTTTTTGTGCCTTGTCTGCATTGGTAGCTCCTTCTACCATGTTCCTTTCACCCCATCAAAGAAATACCTAGAGAGCAAACTTCATTCTTTTCTAGCACTGATGATGTTACCAAGTTTGGTAATGAAAGGTCTGCAAGAAAAAAACCAAGCTCAGAGACCACCAAGGACCTCACAGTTCTCCTCCTCCTCCTCCTCCACCACCACCTCCTCCTCCTCCTCCCTGCAAACCCCATTCCCTTCTAACACTGATGATGTCATCTAGTTGGGTCATGAAATGTCTGAAAGAAAACAACCAAACTCAGAGAGCTCTAAGGACCCCCACAGTCCTCCTCCTCTTCCTCTCTACAAGACCCCACTTCCTTCTAGGACTGATGAGGTCACCTCGTTGGGTCCTGAAACGTCTGCAAGAAAACCACCAAGCTCAGAGAGCCCCCTGGACCCCTCATTTCAACCCTGAGCTATAAATATTCTATTCTATTGACATCGGCCCGACTTTGGAAGCCTCCAATTGGAGATTATTCATCTTTTTAGCACTTCATTCCTGTCTAAAGTCTGGATAACTGATGGATTTCTGGGGGGAAATAACACGAGAAAATTAACTCATGGTTTTTTTTTCTTCCTCCCCCTCTTTTGCCTTCTAGTCCTAGATATATTTCTGCCAACTGCAATTTCAATTGGGACTCCGACGGTTATTTACCGGAGTTATGCAAAGAGTTGATTTGGAGATTCGATTTGATTCAATCATATCTCTCAATCAAACAGGGCCAACTGAAGAGCTTTTGCTGGTTCAAACTGAATCTTGAAACTAAATTGGCTCTGATTGTACAGAAACATTTTTTCCTCCGATCTTATGAACGAAACGCTGGATGAAAGCAAGGATTCAAATTGACATGGCTGTTGCGGCCCACAGAGTCGGACAATGAGGAGTTGCGGAGGAACGTGGACCAGTCCAGGGGGGGCTGTGGAAAGCTCAGACCAGGGCTCTGCGTCGGAGGGAGAAAGGGAGCTAGACAGCAGCGAGGCAGAGGAACAGCTGGGGCCTGTTCCCAGTGCACGCATGTGCACAGCTGCCAGAAAACAAGAGAAACTAAGAAACCAGGGTCGACTTGGGAGTAAAGCCACAAGTGCATGGTGATTGGCCCCATCCATAGGAAACAAAAGAGGAGGAAAAGAGGAGTGGGCTTTTGAAGGAAACAATTTGTTCATTAGGTCGTGGAAGTTTGGGTAATGCAATGTCTGCAAGAAAACAACCAAGCTCAGAGAACACCAAAGACAGGATAGTTGTCCTCCTCCTCCTCCTCCTCCTCCTCCTCCTCCTCCTCCTCCTCCTCCTCCTCCTCCTCCTCCTCCTCTCCATGAACACCCAATCCCTTCTAGCACTGATGATGTTACCTAGTTCGGTAATGAAAAGTCTGCAAGAAAACAAGCAAGCTCAGAGAGCACCAAGGACTTCAACGTTCTCCTTCTCCTCCTTTATTCCACAAACCCCACTCTCGTCTAGTACTCACAATGTCACTTAGTCAGGCTATGAAACCTCTGCAAGAAAACAACCCAGCTCAGAGAGCACCGAAGACCGGATAGTCCTCTTCCTCCCCCTCCCCGTTTTCCTCTACTCACAAACCACACTCCCTTCTAACACTGATGAATGTTACCTAGTTGGCTTCATGAGAGACCAGCAAGAAAAGTGTCAGAGTATGTTGCATAAATTCAAATCCAGAAAGCACACATGGATAACTGATTCAGCTGGATTCATTAACTTCTTTATACACAAAGGAATAGATGAATAAGTGTACAATACCAACAGGTGGTTCTTCCAAGTAAACACAAGGCAGGAGAGTTACAGGCCAACACAAGCAATTAGCTTCATTTCAGCAGACAAGCCCAGACAGACTGCTAGTTTACTTCTCAGAGCAGCAGACGGCTTAAGTTTCTGTTTCAATTCTCTGCACATATCTGTTTAAGCTCCACTGGCTGACTTAGTTGCTATGCCTATTCATTGGCTGACCTTGTTCCCATGTGTCCCCCAGTCATGAATATTTTAATAAAAACAACCAAGCTAAGAGAACACCAAAGACCTCACACTTCTCCTTTTCCTCTACTCCACAAACCACATTCCCTTCTAACACTGATGATGTTACCTAGTTGGGTAATGAAATGTCTGCAAGAAAACAACCAAGCTCAGAGATCACCAAGGACCTCACAGTCCTCCTCCTCCTCCTCCTCCTTCTCCTCCTCCCTGCAAACCCCATTCCCTTCTAGCACTGATGATGTTCCTTAGTTGAGTCATGAAATGTCTACAAGAAAACCACCAAGCTCAGAGAGCACTAAGGACCCCCACAGTCCTCCTCCTCCTCCCTGTAAACCCCACTCCCTTCTAACACTGATGTTGTCATCTAGTTGGGTCATGAAATGTCTGGAAGAAAATAACCAAGCTCAGAGACCACCAAGGACCCTGCAGTCCTCCTTCCTTTTCCTCTTCCCCACCCACAGTCCTACTGAGATTCCCAAACAGAGGGGACCTCGGAATGAAATGGAGATGCTGCCAAGAGCTTGGGGTGGGGTGGGGGTAGGGGTGGGGGGTGGAACCCTGATTGCATGGCAAGAAAGTTGCCTGGCACTTTGAATAACTTGGCCCTCCTGCAGACAGCTGTGCTTGGCTTGTGTATTTCCATCCCTGCTGTGAGCAATTACTGCTTTTCTACCCATCTTCTGATAATAATAGTGATTTTTTTAAAAACGAATATATATATATATATATATATATATATATATATATATATATATATCACACACACACACACACACACACACACACACACACACACACACACACACACACGCTACAGAGCATTAAGGAACAGGCCTCTATTTCCTTGATTTTCAAGGGCTTCCCTATCTCCTGCCAGCAGTCTACTTCCTCGTGAGGCCTTCAAAGAGATGCTCTCTAGGAAGGCTGGGGGGGGAAAAAAATGTCCCTTCCTTTTTGCTTATCGGATTCCTGCAGGCGAGTTTAATTTGACTAATGGCAAATTCCTGAATCCGCCACGCGGCGCACCTCGAGCGCATGGCCAGGGGTGACCTCTCTAGACAGAACTTTTCCCGGTCACTCTTCGTGGGTTCATTGGGACCGCCTGCCTCTCTTGCGGGATCCCTGCAAACACGTCCGGCGCTTCAGAAGTGGGCAGAGAGAGGAAGCATGGGGGGTGCCGTAGCTCGGTGGCCAAAGATGCTGAGTGTCTCAGCTGACAGCTCGGGTTCGAGACCAGTGGAACTACTTGCCACCAGAAGTCGTGACTGCTTCATCACTGGAGGTTTTTAAGAAAAGATTGGACAGCCACCTGATATAGGTTCTCCCGTTTGAGCAGGGGGCTGGACTAGAAGAACTCCAAGGTCCTGCCCTATCCTATCCTACCCAATTCTAATTCTGTATTCTTTTCTAATTCTAATTCTATTCATTCCTATTTCATTCCATGTTCCTATTCCTATTCCCGTCCCATCCCATCTCTATTCTATTCTAATTCTAATTCTATCTATTCCTATTCCATCCCATGTTCCGTTCCTGTTCCTATTCCTATTCCTATTCCTATTCCTATTCCTATTCCCATCCCATCCCATCCCATCCCATCCCTATTCTATTCTATTCTATTCTATTCTAATTCTAATTCTATCTATTCCTATTCCATCCCATGTTCCTATTCCTATTCCTATTCCCATCCCATCCCTATTCCATTCTATTCTATTCTATTCTATTCTATTCTAATTCTATCTATTCCTATTCCATCCCATGTTCCTATTCCTATTCCTATTCCTATTCCCATCCCATCCCTATTCTAATTCTAATTCTAATTCTATCCGTTCCTATTCCAGCCCATGTCCCCATTCCTATTCCTATTCGACCCGGGATGTTGAGCTCAATATGGGTCAATCCATGGAGATCTTTCTAACGTTCTTACATCTCATCTGCAACCCCCCCCCCCCGCTTGTGATTTTGCTGAGTTCCCTTTCCACTCCGCTCCTTTGAAATTCAACCCCATCTATTACGCATCCGAGGCACAGAGCAATCCCTTCTTCCTTCTGCATGCATCTGTAAGCCTATCAGGCACCAACAAAAAATAAATTAGAAGCACATATGAATCTATCAGTTTAAATAAGTAGGACAGATCTATTCAAATGCGCCCCTTCAACTCCATGCATGGTGTTCATCCTTTTTTGCCTGTGTGGCCTCGCAATAGAGCTCTCATGCCCCCTACTGTTTGCTGGGCTCCAATATATACAGACATTTGTCAGCTTATGTTTTGGGGACTAGAATTTTGAGAGACTAGTTCTGGATTTTATAGAATAACACAGTTGGAAGGGACCTTGGAGGTCTTCTAGTCCAACCCTCCTGCTTAGGCAGGAAACCCTACACCACTTCAGACAAATGGTTGTCCAATCTCTTCTTGAAAGCTTCCAGTGTTGGAGCATTCAGAACTTCTGGAGGCAAGTTGTTCCGTTGATTAATTGTTTTCACTGTTAGGAAATTTCTCCTTAGTTCTAAGTTTGCTTCTCTCCTTGATTAGATTCCACCCTTTGCAAAAAAAAAATACACACAAACTGGAAGTAATGCTGGTAGCAACCCATCCCTGGTAGGAAGGGACTTTGTAGGTCATCTAGTCCAACCCCCTCCCCACCAAAGCAGGAGACCCTACACCATTTCTGACAGATGGCAGTGCAGCCTCTTCTTGAAAGCCTCCAGGGATGAAGCTCCCACAACTTTTGAAGGCAACTTCTGTTCCATGGGTTGATTGTTCTCACTTTCAGAATATTTCTCCTTATTTCCAGGTTGAATCTTTCCCGGATCAGTTTCCATCCATTATTCCTTGTCTGGCCTTCGGGTGCTTTGGAAAATAGGTTGATCCCTTCCTCTCTGAGGCAGCCCTTCAAATATTGGAAGACTGTTATCCTGTATCCCCTGATCCTTCTCTTCACTAGAAGAGAAGGATCTTCATCGCTTCCTCTCTGGGTATTGTAACCGCCTGTAGCTATTCACTTAGGAGTAGTTAGCCTAGATCTGTATTCAGATAGCATCCCCCAGTGGTTTTGCACCCCCCCACCCCCCCAGGAATGTTATTCAACTGTTCTCCATGGCAGGAAATAGTTTGGGGGGGGGAGAGAGAAAAGGCCGTTCCTTATTCTATCCACTGCTTCAGTCCTTCTCTTATAACCATCTCTCCATTTTATTCCTGAAAACCCAAATTTTGAAAAACGTAACTTCATTAGTCACTCCATTAATCACTCCATTAGTCACAGCCAAAGGTATGGGAATCCATGCAGTTTCGCAAGCTGCAGGCCGTCCCTGAGTTATGACCATTCATTTAATGACGGTTGGAAGTTTTGATAAGTGAGCTGGATAAGTGAGTTGCAGCCGCTCCTCGCACTTATGACCACCGCAGTCATCCCTGCGAGAATATGACTAAAATTCAGCCATTCTAACAGTGTAGAAAAAGTGACTTACAACCGGTCCTCATCTTACAACCACTGCAGTCATCCTTGCAGGGACATGACTAAAATTCAGGTACTCTGAGAGCACAGAAAAAGTGACTTACAGCCAGTCCTCACTCTTACGACCACCGCAGTCATCCCTGCGGGGACATGACTAAAATTCAGCTGCTCTAACACCGTAGAAAAAGTGATTTAAAGCCAGTCCTCGCTCTTACAACCACTGCAGTCATCCTTGCGGGGACATGACTAAAATTCAGGTACTCTGAGAGCATAGGAAAAGTGACTTATGACCGGTCCTCACTCTTACAACCATTGAGGTCACATAACCAATATTTTGGTGCTCAACAACCAGCATGCATTTTTCCCAGGCTCATGATCATCATTTAAAATCATCCCAGGGGATTTCCAATAACTCAATTGGGGGGGGGGGGTCCGTTTAACGACCGCAGCAGCAACAAGAAAAATAGTCATAAAAATCAAGTATTTTTTAAAAAAAATCTGAAGAGCAAATGGCTGCCCTATTTCAAACACTTTTCCAATAATGCCAACCCCAAAAATAATATAGGGAAAAAAAGAAACATAAGAAAAAAACCAGATCATTTAAATAGAATACCTCGGTATTCGGCGTTAATCGGGAGCTGAGACAAGCACGAATAGTCTTCAACTTACAACTGTTCTGCATCCAGAAAGAGCAAAATGAATGGGGTAGTTCTTGACTTACGACCATTTGTTTAGTGACCGTGACACAGTACCACGGCACTGAAAAAAGGGACTTAGGACCGTTGTTTTTCACACTTAACGACCATCACAGCGTCCCCATGTCCATGTGATCAAAATTTGGCCACTGATTAAAATTTATGACGATTAAAGTGTCCCCGGAATCACCTGATCCCCTTTTCTGACCTTCTGACAAGCCAAGTCAATGTGGGAAGCCGGATTCACTTAACGATCGTGTTGCTAACGTAACACAGCAGGGATTCGCTTAACAACTATGTAGCTAACTGAACTAATTGCACTGATTCACTTAACGACGGTGGCAAGAAAGGTCATAAAAAGGGGTGGGGCAAGATTCACTGGACCACTGTCTCAGCGACGGAAATTTGGGGCTCCATTGTGGCCGTAACTCAAGGACTACCTGTACCAAAACAAACCACGTGACCTTCTGTTTTGGCGGGAGAAACCTTCGGTCTATTCCTTTTTCCTATGAGAGCAACCTAGGAAACATGGCTGCCTTCCTGTCCGTCCCTGTGGAAGTTCCCCTTTTGTAGTGACTCTTCCAACATGGCCGACTTCCTGTCCAGCCTCTATGGCTGTCCCCCTCCTTTTGTAGTGACTTTCCCAACATGGCTGACTTCCTGTCCGCCTCTATGGCTGTCCCCCTAGTTCCTTTTGCAGCACGTTCATTATTAAATCCACTTTAGCAACATTTGGGGCGGGGTGGCAAAAATTCCTCTGTTTGTTTTGAAAATAAAAATTTAAAATAAAAAAAAAAATCCTCAAATACCAAATTTGATGAGTTTTGAAGGAATCGAGTACTAAGGTAACTCAGTACTGTGGAGGCATTAAAAAAAGGAAATAAATCTAATAAGAATTTCATTCCTAAACTGCATTTCATTCCTAAACTGCGTTTCATTTTTGTGTTTTAACAAAATTTTAACCACTAACCAAGTTTTAAATATTACAGGTAGACCTCACTCTACGACCACAATTGAGCCCCCAATTCCTGTTGCTGAGCGAAACAGTTGTGAAGTGAGTATCGCCCCATTTTCTGTCCTTTCTTGCCACGGTCGTTAAGCAAATCAGTCACATGGTCATTAAGTGAATCTGGTCCATCAGAAAGTCGCAATTGAGCCCCAATTCCTGTTGCTGAGCGAGACAGTTGTGAAGTGAGTATCGCCCCATTTTCTGTCCTCTCTTGCCAGGGTCGTTAAGCAAATTAGTCACATGGTTGTTAAGTGAATCTGGCTTCCCCATGAACTTGGCCCATCAGAAAGTCGCCAAAGATTTTCACATGACCCTGGGGACATTGCAACCGTCATAAATGTGTATCAACTGTCAAGCAATTTTGAACACATGACCACAGGGATGGTCATAAGTGTGAAAAACGGTCATAAGCCACTTCTTTTAGTGCTGTTGTAACTTCAAACAGTCACTAAATGAACTATACCCTCTCAATTTTGCCATTTCTAGGTGCAGCAACTGAAGAGGTAAAAGAAACGAGTTGAATATGGCATCGCTGTTTCTCAGTAAGTTTTGTTCTCACTGGAAGGTGAGGCTATACAGCTAGTCCTCAACTTACGACCAGAATAGAGCCCAACATTCCTGCTGCTAAGCAAGACAGCTAAGTGTGTCTTGCGCCCCATTTTATGATCTTTCTTGCCACCTTTGTTAAGTGAATCACTGCAGTTGTTAAGTTAGTAACACCGTTGTTAAATAAATCTGGCTTCCCCGTTGACTTTGCTTGTCAGGAGGTCTCAAAAGGGGGTCGCAAAAGGGGAATCATGTGACACACACACACCTGGGGACGTCACAATTGTCATAAATATGAGTCCATTGCCAGGCACCTGAATTTGATCACTGGATCTTGGGACACTAAAACCGTCATAAATATGAGTCGGTTGCCAAGCGTCTGAATTTTGATCCCGTGGCCACAATGATGCTACAACAGTTGTAAGTGTAGTGAAAAGCGGTAGTGAATCATTTCCTTTAATGCTGTTGTAACCTCCAATGGTCACTAAGCGGACTAAGTCAAGGAGTAACTATACTCCCTCAATTCTGCCATTTCTAGGTGCAGCAACTGAAGAGATAAAAGAAAGAAACAAATTGAATGTCTCATTGTTTCTTCTTCTTGGTATGTTTTGTTCTCATTGGAAAGAGAGACAATACATCAATAATGACGCTTGTCCTTAACCGATGCTCCGTGACAAATTTGGGCAACATTAATGACTGATGGATGAAGGATTCCGATTTTGCTTAGGATGTGAAGAGCTGTCTCCTTTCGGTTTATCTTTCTTAAAGGCCCCACCTTCTTGGCGCCCATATTTATGCACCCACTTCTGATTTCATCCTGATGGATGGTTCACCGTCATTTTGTCCTTTCTTAGGAAATACCAATGACATTGACTCTTCTAAAATTAGGGAGGGAGGGAGGGGAGGGAGGGAGGGAGGGAAGGAAGGAAGGAAGGAAGGAAGGAAGGAAGGAAGGAAGGAAGGAAGGAAGGAAGGAAAAACAGAAAGGGGGAAGAGAGGGAAGGAAAGGAAAGAAAAGCAGAAAGGGGGAAGAGAAAGAGGGAGGGAGGGAAGGAGGAGGGAGGCAAGGGAGTCGAATGAGAGAAAGGGGAGGAGGGAAGAAAGGAAGGGATTCTGAGGGTGAATGAGAAAAAGAAAGAAAGAAAGAAAGAAAGAAAGAAAGAAAGAAAGAAAGAAAGAAAAGAAAGAAAAGTAAGAAAATAAAAAGGAAGGAAGAATGAAAAATAGGGAAGGAAAGAAGGAAGGAAAGAAAGAAAGAAAAAGGAAGAATGGAAGAGGGAAGGAAGGAAAGAAAGAAAAGGAAGAATGGAAGAAAGAGGGGAGGAAGGAAAGCAGGAAGTAAGGGACAGAGAAAGGAAAAAGAAAGAAAAAAAAGAAAGAAAAACACTCCAATCTGTTAATAAGTGCCTTGGCAGCCAAGCCACCAGGGAGAATTTTAAAACTCTTTCCAGCTCTCTGGGGGAAAGAGAGGAATGAATATGTGGAGGAAAAATAAACTTGGCAATATCTGCCCAGTGGGATGAAGTAGCGTGCGTGTGAGTGAGTGTGCGAGTGTGTGTTACTTCCCATTGGGTGAAAGAAAGAAGCAGGGGGGGTCAGAAAGTGTGGAAGGCCTCCTTGTTCTTCTGCCTAGAAAGGAAAGACTCTGATAGGGGACATTTTATATGAAATGTCCTTCGGTAAACACATTACCATCAAGTGCAATTTTACAGGGTGATTTTATTTTTTTTATTCTTCAACTACTAGGTGGTAAAAATGTCTGTTGTTTTTTTCCTGCGGCACACTTTTACCCATTGATTTCCTTTCTAGGTTGATTTTGGTTCCATTTAAATACGTTTTCGGATTTTACGAGGCCATTCCTATCCAGATAATCTTTCTGATACTCTCTCTTCCTCTCTTTCTTTCTCTCTTTCTTTTTTTCTTCTCTCTGTATCTCCTTCCCCCTCTCTCTGCCCTCTGTCTGTCCTTCTCTCCCCTCTCTCCTCCTTCTCCTTCTCTCTCTTTCTTTTCTTTCTCCTTTCTCCTCTCTCACCCCTCTCTCTCCTTCTCTCTTTCTCTCCTCTCTCTCCTCTCTCTTTCTTTCTTCTCTATCTCCTTTCCTTTCTCCTTTCTCTCCCTCCCTCTCTCTTCTTCTCTCTTTCTCTCCTCTCTCTCCTCTCTCTTTCTTCTCTATCTCCTTTCCGCTCTCTCTCCCTTCTTTCTCTCTCTCTCTCCTTTTCTCTTTCTTTTCTTTCACCTCTCTCTTTCCTCCCTCTCTCTTCTCTCTTTCTCTCCTCTCTTTCCTTTCTCCTCTCTCTTTCTCCTCTCTCTCCTTCTTTCCCTCTTCTCTCCTTTTCTCTTTCTTCTCTCTCCTCTCTCCTTCTCTCTGACTCTCCTTCTCTCTGTCTCTGCCTCTCTGTGTTTGTTTAAACAAACACACACATGCTTACACACAACCAATGTTTGCAGGACACCCATCAACTGAACTGATGGGATATAATTCATCCTGGCATCTTTGTGTCCCTCAAACGGTCCTCAGATTTTGTTGATCCTAAAATTGATCGGTTGCCATGATTAAGCAGCAGGGGTGGGAGGGGAAAAAAGCGATGCCATGGATTTGTCTGGTTTCCTTTTTGGGGGCCGAACGTTGGCATTACTGGGGCTTTTGATGCTTTATCCCTCTCCCGCTATTTTGTTTATCCTGCCTGCTTCCTCGCTCTCAAAGGGTTGCTTGCGTCCCTTCAACCTGCCACGGATTTGTTCAGAAACCTTTCCAAGCCTCTCAGCCGGACGCCGGTTCTGTTTTTGGGTTCAGCAAAGAGTCAAAAACAGTGGTGGAGGGAAAGGATCAACAACCTCAGCAGTAGAGATTATTTTGGCAGAAGGCCTCTGGCTCTGTGTCGTTCCCGCTTTAATTGGCAACAGGTTTACGATGATGATTATTGCTGCTTTTTCAACTCTACCAGCAGAAGAAAAAGAAGAAGAAGAAAAAAAAGGAACATTAAGTTCCAATCAGCTGCTGAAATCTATAGGCAGAAGCAGTGTGATCCCTGTCTCAAAAGGATTTTGCCAAGGATTTTGTCGTGGTGGTGTGATGGCTGTGGTTTTCCTTTTTCGTTGTTGCTTATTTTCATCTTTTTCACTCTGCGATTTGAAATTCTTAATTCCTGTTTTTGCCAACGTCTGGAGGAGGCAGTCAATGCATGAATGGCGTTGGGGATATAAAAAACAAACAAACAAACACCAGAATATAGTAGAGAATAAACTACTTTCTGTTCCACCCACATCAATTTCTTGGCAGCCAACTTAAGTCTTGGATTAAACCCTCTTCCCGAGACTTCGTACTTAACTTATACCAAGCTGCAGTTTTGAAAACAGGAAGTAAGTAAAAAGGACGCAGTGGCTCAGTGGCTAAGACACTGAGCTTGTTGATCAGAAAGGTCGGCAGTTTGGCGGTTCAAATCCCTAGCACCGCATAAGGCACAACGGAGTGAGCTCCCGTTACTTGTCCCAGCTTCTGCCAACCTAGCAGTTCGAAAGCACATAAAAATGCAAGTAGAAAAATAGGGACCACCTTTGGTGGGAAGGGAACAGCATTTTGTGTGACTTCGGGAGTTGAGTCATGGCGTCCACATGACCACAGAGAGGTCTTTGGGCAGCGCTGGCTCTTGGGCTTTGAAACGGAGATGAGCACCGTCCCCTAGAGTCAGGAACTCTAGGGGGCACATATGTGTGAGGGGAACTTTTAACTTTTACCTTTAAGTAAGTAAAACAGACAAATCAAACTTTTTCAATACTAGTTTAATTCCTGGAAGCTTCATACATGTCCATGTAGAAGGCTTGGCAATCCTATGTTTCCTTTTGCCTTCTTCTGCATTTTTTTAAAAAAAAATTAATTTCAATATCACAGTCTAAATTCCAGCCCTGCAACTTGAGAACAATAGCAATAGCAGTTAGACTTATATACCGCTTCACAGGGCTTTCAGCCCTCTCTAAGTGGTTTACAGAGCCAGCATATTGCCCCCAACAACAATCCGGGTCCTCATTTTACCCACCTCGGAAGGATGGAAGGCTGAGTCAACCCTGAGCCGGTGAGATTTGAACAGCCGAACTGCAGAACTGCAGTCAGTTGAAGTAGCCTGCAGTGTTGCATTTAACCACTGCACCACCTCAGCTCTAACATTTAACCTAGAAAAGTAGAATTGGAAGGGACCTTAGAGGTCTTCTAGTCCAACCTCCAAGCAGGGGACCTTACACCATTCCAGGCAAATGGCTGTCCATTTGCTTCTTAAACTCCTCCAGTTTTGGGAGTACCCACAACTTCCGTCCCACCTATTGGTTGTTCTCACTGTCAGGAAATTTCTCCTTCGTTTTAGGTTGGCTCTCTTCCTGGTAGCATTTCCCATCCCTGGCCATTAAAATAAATAAATAAATGGGAGGACAGATTTCAGGGGTGGCGAAATGATGAGATGCTTTCAATTTCAGACCTCAAAATGAAATCCCGAGCTGAGAACTCTTTAATATTTTCTCTCTCCTTATCTCCAAGTTGTACACCTCCGAGTTCTGATAAAAATACAATTTCACACCCCTAAAATCTAATCAGCCTACCATTTGAACTGTAGATGAATTGTCCTTCTCCTTAACTGAAATTTCAGGAAGAACATCGCTGAATGTATTCCCATAACATGAAGAGTGCAATTTGGGAAGTCGTTGGATGCAGGGGTCAAATTCCTAAAAAAAAAAACCCTCTTGAGAATATCATCTCGGTCTTGAGAGTATGGATACTATCAAACTGTCTAGTTCTCATTGAGGATCCCTTGGGGGCTGACTCTAACCTTTTGGGCTAGTTAACTGGATCATTTCGCATCGATTAGGCCTCCTCCGAATCCCATCTTCTAGCCAGTGCAGACTGGCAACTACCTGGAGGAGAGCCTTCTCGGTGGCTGCTCCGACCCTTTGGAACGAACTCCCCGTGGAGATTCGGACCCTCACCACCCTCCAGTCCTTCCGCGCCGCTTTAAAGATCTGGCTGTCCCGGCTGGCCTGGGGTTAAGATTGTAGCCCCACTCAAATTGTGCGACTGTTGTGTTTTCTTTTTTTAACATGCTGTATTGTCTATTGTTTGTCTTCTTCCCCCCCCCCTTTTGAATTGTCACCCCAGGGAAAAGGGCGGCATACAAATAAAGGCAAACTAAACTAAACTAAACATTTGTGTGGGTTAAAGAACAACAGAGTTGGAAGGGGCCTTGTAGGTCATCTAGTCCAACCACCTGCTCAAGCAGGAGACCCTACACTATTTTTGACAGATGGTAGTCCAATCTCTTCTTGAAAGCCGCCAGTGATGAAGCTCTCACAACCTCTGAAGGCAACTTCTGTTCCATGGGTTGATCGTACTTACTATCAAGAAATTTCTCCTTATTTCCAGGTTGAATCTCTCTCCTTGTTCAATTTCCATCCATTCTTCCATGTCTGGCCTTCAGTTGCAAAATCGGTTGTTTCCCCCCCCCTCCTCTCTGTGGCAGATCCTCAAATATTGGGAGACTGCTATCCTGTCTCCCCTGGTCCTTATCTTCACTAGACTAGCCATGCCCAGTTCGTCCAAGGTTTGCCCAAAAGGGTATGCGCAAAACTCATAACAAGCAAACTGGAGATGAGCAAACTAAGTGCAAGGGCGGAGTTAAATGCATCATCAGCTTGGAGTCAATGCTCATCCTCAAGAGACCCAGATTCTGTCCCGTGGGAATTGGGTTGACCCTTATTTAGCATCAATTTAGCTTGGCCATTGGCTGACCAGAACCTCGTGTATTGGTGGTAGAAATAAACCCTTCGTGCTTTGAACTTGGGGCGCGATGGCTCAGTAGTTAAAGATGCTGAGTTTTGTCAGCTGGAAAGACCAGGTTTGAGCGCCGTGCAACGGGTTGAGCTCCCGTTCCTTGCTCCAGCTCCAACCCCACTCCTACCAACAGACTAGTGGAGGATGTGATGAGTGTTGTGGCCCACCAGTGGCCAGCGGAACTGGCAGCAGTGTCAGACAGTAAGGAGGTTGGGGGGGGGGAGCATGGGACAGTTCTGGAGGCTGGGGAAGGCTCGGACGAGGGCTCTGCGTCAGAGGCAGAGACGGGGCCGAGGCCATCTGGCAGTGATCAGGTGCCTATGGAGCTAGATAGCAGTGAGGCAGAGGAACAACTGGAGCCTGTTCCCAGTGTGTGTATGCACAGCGCTGCCAGAAGAAAAAAACAACTCAGAAATCAGGGTAGGCTTGGGAGTAAAGCCACAGGTGGACAGTGAATGGCCCCTCCCATAGGAAGTAAGAGGAGCGAAAGGGGAGTGGGCTTTTGCAGGAAACAATTCATTCCGGAATGTGAAGATCTGTCTGTGAATCTCAGAGACTCTGTGCCCATCCTTTCCTTGCACAGCATTGCATTTGGACAATATTTACATGGCAGCTTTCCAAGCTAGATAAGGTCTGTGGTCATAAATACTCCTTTGACAGACTGTTTGCCAGGCCTTGGCTGTGTGTGAATGAGAGGAATTCACATTAGTTTAATAAAAGGGATTGGGAGTAAAGCCACACCTTGGAGGTGATTGGCACCTCCCATAGGAAATATAAGAGGAGCGAAAGCAGAGTGGACTTTGCAGGAGACAATCGTTTGTTCGGTCATTAGATTCGTTTCAGGAGTGTGAAGCTCTGTCTGTGAATCTCAGAGACTCTGTGCCCAGCCTTTCCTTGCACAGCACCTCGTTTGGACAATATTTACATGGCAGCTTTCCAAGATAGATAAGGTCTGTGGTCATAAATACTCCTATGAAAGACTGTTTGCCAGGCCTTGGCTTAATGGGAATGAGAGGAATTCACATTTGTTTAATAAAAGGGCTTTTGTCAGGACCAGGAATCTGCCTTCTGCTTTTTGGGGAAGGCTGGGTGAGACCATTGTGTTTTCAGTGTCTCCCACATCGTCCTAGACTTGAGAAGAGAGATGGACGGGCCAAGAAACCCTTCAACCGTTCCCCCAGCTGTATTTTCTCTGCCTGATCATTTCCTCCAGCTGGGTTATCTTCTGGCTGAAGGTCACTCTTGATGAAGGGAGGATTGATAAGTAACTAAAGCCGGCAGATGTTATGGAGATACATTCAGTCCCATTTCCCAGATGGATCAAAGGATGACGCCAAGACCCTTTTCTTTCATTATCCCTAACTTCGGTAGCATTAGGATCCTCGCGTTGCGAGGTGGGGAGAGGGGGGGGGGAAATGCCGTGTCTGAAGTCTAAATTCCTCATCGTGATGAAAAGGCCTCCTTTCTCTTTTTCTAATCTCCCCTTTCTCTCGCCACTTATCTTTACCTGTAGCTGACTGATTAGCATGTTTCCCGAAGAACGGCAAATGCATCTTCTGATGTTCAGAAAAAGACGCATGAGCTCTGCAGAGGGATGTCAGCAAACTTTCTTTCTTTCTTTCTCAGCCCCCACTCCCCAAAAAGGGACTTCCGGTCCCAAGCCAAGGTTTCCGTATCATTACTAGTTGTTCTGACCGAGGCTTCCCAAGAGCATGAAGCAAACTCCTGGTCCCAATAAAAACCCCTTTTATTTATTGGCTGTGAATTCTGCTCAATCACATCCAGCAAAGTCTTTCAAGGGAGGATTTACGGTCACAGACCTTATCTGGCTTGGACAGCTGCCAGGCCCATATCTTCAAAACATGGCACGGAGCCTCAGAGAGTCACGAACCAATGAAGCGAACTCATGGTCTCCTTCAAACTCCACTCCCCTTTCGCTCCTCTTTTATTACCTCTGGGAGGGGCCATTCACCGTCCACCTGTGGCCTTATTCCCAAGTGGACCCCTGTTCTTTAGCTGTTCCCTTCGTCTGGTGACTCTGCACATGCGCACACTGGGAACAGGCTCCAGCTGTTCTTCTGCCTCACTGATGTCTGACTCTGAAGGCAGCTGATAACTGTCATATGGCCCTGGGCCCCTCTCTGCCTCCGACACAGAACCCTCATTCGAGCCTTCCCCAGACTCCAGGACTGGCCCATCTTCCTCCCCAATCTCCCCACTGTCCGACTCTGCCACCATCTCTTCTGGCTGCTGGTGGGCCACAACAGAGATCTGGTTATCCCTCCGGACGACCAAATCTCATAAGATTCTTCCTCCTGGGGTTACCACGAGCCATCTCAATGCCCAAGTCTCGGTTTGTCAGGAGCCAGGAGTCCACGCACGAGGGAGGCTGTCACGTTTTCCTTGCTTTTCCCTTCTGCCAAGGTCCACTCTGCACAGTTCTCCATCTGTAAGAGAGGTCCAGAGCTGCGTTTCGTGGAGTTTCCCATAGCAACATCCAGAGTAAATGCTTCTAGTGGTGGAAGGGAAAGGAGGGATGTTGATGCAAGATGGGTCAAAGAGCTTCCCCATTCTTTTCTTTTCTTTTTTCCTAAATGGATCGCTCCGGGGCCAAGAAGCAAAGTAATTGTGTTTGGGCCATTTTGTATACATTTGCACCGCTCGTCCCCAGCGAGTGTGTGTATGTGTGCTGAGTGAAGTCATTAAACCCTAATCAAAAGCAGCTCATCAGGAACCAGTGGGGAATCTCCCAATTAATCACAGCAGGATGTCCATGGCCACTCCAAAAAAAGCCACCGGCGGCTGCAAAGAAGGAAGCCACAAAAGAAACGGGGGGGTGGGGACAACGACAACTTTTGAACATCACTTGTCGGCTGTGACCAGGGGGGCATTTGCCCAGGTTCGCCTGTGTGCACCAATTGCATCCCTACCTGAACCGGGAGGCCCTCGTGCCCTTGTGACTTCAAGACTGGACTACTGCAACGTGCTCTACATGGGGCAGCCCTTGAAGAGCATTCGGAGACTTCAGCTTGTCCAGAATGCAGCCGCGGGAGCGATTGTGGGTGCACCTCGGTACACCCACGTTACACCTATCCTCCGCGAGCTGCACTGGCTGCCTATTGGTCTCCGGATACGCTTCAGGGCGCTAGTCGTCACTTATAAAGCCCTTCATGGTATTGGACCTGGGTACTTGAGAGACCGCCTCCTGCCAATTACCTCCCTACGACCGATTAGATCCCACAGATTAGGCCTCCTCCGAATTCCATCCGCCGGCCAATGCCGACTGGCGACCACCCGGAGGAGGGCCTTCTCTGTGGCTGCTCCGGCCCTTTGGAACGAGCTCCCCGTGGAGATTCGGACCCTCACCACCCTCCAGGCTTTCCGCAAAGCCCTTAAAACTTGGCTGTTCCAACAGGCCTGGGGCTGATGAGTTCTTGTCCCCGCTCGAATGGTGTGGCTGTTGATTGTTTTTATATTGTGGTATTGTTTTGTCCATGTCCCTTTTTTCCTATTTGTATCCCCTCCCCACCCACCCCTGACCTGGTTGTGAGCCGCCCTGAGTCCCTTCTGGGAATAGGGCGGCATAGAAATATAATCAATTCAATTCAATTCAACAGGGAAATGCGGGTGTGGGGCAGGGTGAACGTGGCTTGGCTACCTTCCTTGTCCTCTTGAGCTGGGGTTGAAATGACTCAACGTTCAAAGGCTACCAAAGACCCACAAATTAGATGGGGAGATGCAGACGGATTCTAGGAAGCTTCCCTGGGCATCCACCTCTTACAAAGGTCTCTCGTTCAGGTGTCTCCTCATTTCAGTCAATGTCTATTTTCCAGCATGTTTCCAACCTATAAGCTCCTGGGCTTTCTTTTGCCAGAAGGGCCCATACAGATGTCTGGTCTACAGATTCCACACTCTAAAGGGTTATCATCGTTTTATATATATTTATAGTTATATTTAAAGGCTATAGGGGCTTAAATTAAAAGGCCTAGGTTCTTTGGATCTTCTTCCTTCTTCCTTCTTCTCCTCCTCCCTCCTCCCTTCTCCTTCTTCAACATAATCTGCTCCTCCTCTTCTTCCTTCTTCTCCTCCTCCTCCTCCCTTCTTCTTCAACATAATCTCCTCCTCCTCCACCTCTTCTTCTCCTCCTCTTCCTCTTCTTCTCCTTCCTTCAACATAATCTGCTCTTCTTCTTCTCTTCCTCCTCTTCTTTCTCCTCCTCCTTCCTTCTCCCTTCTCCTTCCTTCTTCAGCATAATCTGCTTCTCCTCCTTTTCCTCCCTTCTCCTCCTCCTCTTCCTCTTCTTCTTCCTTCTTCTCCTCCCTTCTCCTTCCGTCTTCAACATAATCTGCTCTTCTTCTCTTCCTCCTCCTCCTCTTCTTCTTTCTTCCCCTTCCTTCTCCCTTCTCCTTCCTTCTTCAACATAATCTGCTTCTCCTCCCTCCTCCCGCTTCAACATAATCTGCTCTTCTCCTCCTCTTCCTTCTCCTCCCTCCTCCCTCCTCCCTCTTCAACCTAATTGCTCTTCTTCAACTTCTTCTTCTCCTCCTCCTCCTCCCTCCTCCCTTCTTCTTTCTTCAACATAATCTGCTCTTCTTCTCCCTCTCCTCCTCCTCCCTCAATTGTAGCCATCTTGGAAAGCAGGAGAGACCTGCTTTCCAATCTCTCCATTCTTAGCCTGAGGTTTCAATTGTCTGGTATTCTTTCCACGTCTTATCCCACTCCCTTCCTTTCTCGTCCTTCTGAAACATTATCATGCCTCTGTGGCATTTCAGATGCATAATTTCTAAAACATGTTCCTAAAAAAAAAAAATCAATATTGAGCTATTTATGACTCTGCGTGTGTATATATATTTCTTTGCAGCTTTGATTCCTCACACTTGGAGTGGGGCTGGCTGAAGAAAAGAAACAATTCCATTCAAGGGCCTAAGAAGATGGGGAAATTAAGTCTGTGGGTGTTGTGGCCTGCCAGCAGCCAATGAAGCTGGTAGTAGATTCGGACAGTGAGGAGGTTGGGGAGGAACCTGGGCCAGTCCTGGAGTCCGGGGAAGACTCTGATGAGGGCTCTGTGTCGGAGGCAGAGAAGGGGCCAGGGCCGTCCGACAGTTATCAGCTTCCTTCGGAGTCAGACATCAGTGAGGCAGAAGAACAGATGGAGCCTGTTCCCAGTATGCACAGGTGCAGAGTTTCCAGACGAAGGGAACAGCTAAAGAACAGGGGTCGACTTCGGAGTAAGGCCACAGGTGGACGATGAATGGCCCCTCCCAGAGGGAATAAAAGAGGAGCGAAAGGGGAATGGAGTTTGCAGGAGACCATTAGTTCACTTCATTGGTTCCTGACTCTCCGAGACTCCTTGCAAAATTCTGCAGATCTTGGCCTGGCACCTCTCCAAGCCAGATAAGGTTTGTGACCGTAAATCCTCCCTCGAAAGACTTTGCTGGATGTGAATGAGCAGAATTCACAGTCAATGAATAAAACAGCCTGTGTTTGCATTTTGATATCCAATGCAAAGTTCTGGATGGCTCACGATGCCAATTAAAAGTGAAGACATTTTTAAAAACAGTTTGGTTAAAAAACAAGACCCTCCAATCAAATTCTCAAATCTCTCAAATTATTAAAACATTCTTGTATGGATTCAACCACGCAGTTAGCCATGGAACTTTACCTTGGAGGTTGGCAAAGAGCACAACATCATCTATTAATGAATTCCTTCAAAATCAGAGGCAATAACAGAAGAGAATAACAGAGTTGGAAGGGACCTTGGAGGTCTCCTAGTCCAACCCTCTTCTAAAACAGGAATCCATATCCACTTTCAGACAAAGAGCTGGCCAGTCTCTTCTTGAAAACCTCCAGTGATGGAGCATTCACAACCTCTGGTGGCAAGTTGTTCCACTGATTAATTGTTCTCACTGTCAGGAAATTTCTCTTTAGTTCTAAGTTGCTTCTCTCCTTTTTTAGTTTCCACCCATTGCTTCTTGTCCTGCTCTCAGGTGTTTTGGAGAATAGCTTGACTTCCTCTTCTTTGGAGCAACCCTGAGATATTGGAACACTGCTGTCAACAAATTTTCAACCATGAAGGAGAACTCTTCCTCCTTTATGTGGTCCAAAAGATAAATAAATTTGCTCCCAAACCATTGCCTTTCCCAAAAAGGTTTTTAAAAAAGGTAAAGATTCCCTTGCACATCTGTGCTAGTCGTTCCCAACTCTAGGGGGCAGTGCTCATCTCCGTTTCAAAGCCGAAGAGCCAGTGCTGCCCGAAGACATCTCCGTGGTCATGTGGCCGGCATGACTCAACGCCGAAGGCTCCCGGAACGCTGTTTCCTTCCCACCAAAGGTGGTTCCTGTTTTTCTACTTGCATTTTTTAACGTGCTTTCGAACTGCTAGGTTGGCAGAAGCTGGGACAAATCACGGGAGCTCACTCCATTACGCGGCGCTGGGGATTCGAACCACTGAACTGTGGACCTTTCTGATCGGCAAGCTCAGTGTCTTAGCCACTGAGCCACCGCGTCCCTCATGTGGTCGCTCAGATGCAAAGGCTCAAAAGGGCTCAGTGGCTAAGACGCCGAGCTTGTCGATCAGGAAGGCCGGCAGGCCAGCGGTTCGAATCCCCAGTGCCGCGTAATGGAGTGAGCTCCTGTGACTTTTCAAAAAACTCCACTTATTATTGTTGCAGGGGGAAAAAAACCCACGGAAGTCTTATTTGGGACTCTGCTCATTTGTTCACGATGGGAATGTTTAACTTGCCACGATACGAGGCTGGTTCCCGACAATTAAGAACTACAAGCCCTCCGTGAAAAATTAGCAAACGGAAGTGTCATTGCAAACGAGCTTTTTGTGCATCCCTCCATTCCCAGCGGCCAAAGACGCTACTCTTCCCCCCCCCCCAGAGGTTCCTTTCAGTAAATAGAAAAGGAGGAGAAATATAATAAAATAGCCTTTGTGCTTTGCAGATTTTTTTTCCCTCCTCCTTCCCCCCCCCTCCCTTCTCTTTCTTTCCAAAAAGAAAAGAAGCAAGAAACATATTTCAGAACTCATTTTCTCCAAAAGCGCTAAGGCAAAAGGAGGACCTGGGGGATTCGTCTCTCCAAGTCCTTCTCCTCAAAAGGACCGGTGGCTTGAAAGCTCATCTTAAATATAATTTGCTGGTATGGGGAGGTTACACAATGAGGTGTGTAAATGCAGAGCTCCCGGTAGAAATCTCCTTCCTCCGGCCTTTTTTTTTTTTTATTGTGAGCCTCAGTGGATTTTGCTTCTTTTTAAAAAAAAAAAAGAGAGAGAGAGAGAGAGGAACAGAACAACAACAAAGCGGAGTTGAACTCCCTGGTGCTATTTGCATATCAGTGTTGAAAAGAAATGATAAAATTCTTATCAAATGTTTGAAACTTTTCTCCTTTCCCTTTCCCCCTTTTCCCTTCCCTTCTTTCCTCTTTCTGGTTCTTCGGCACTTGTTAACAGATTTTGAGTGCATTTCTTTTCTTTTTTTACTTTCCTTTCTCTTTCTTTATTTCCTCCCTTCTTTCCCCTTCCTTCTTCCCTCCCTTCTCCTTTATATCTTTCCTCCCTCCCCTTCATTCTCCTTTCTGCTTTTACTTCCTTCCTTCCCCTTCCCTTTTCCCCTTTCTGCTTTTCCTTCGTTTCATATCCTCCCTCCCGCCCCTTCATTCCCCTTTCCCCTTTCTGCTTTTCCTCTCTTCCTTCTTTCCACTTTATTCCCTCCCTCCCCTTCTTTCTTTCTGCTTTTCCTCCCTCCCCTTCCCCTTTCTGCTTTTCTTTCCTTCCTTCTCCCATTCCCTCCCTTCCTTCTTCCGTCTCTCCCTCCCCTTCATTCCCCTTTCTGCTTTCCCTTCCTTCCTTCTCCCATATCAGTGGTGGGTTTCAAAAAAATTTCGAACCTACTCTGTGGGTGTGGCCTCCTTTGTGGGAGTGGCTTGCCAGCCATGTGACCTGGTGGGAGTGGCTTGCCAGCCATGTGTTCTCTCTCTCTCTCTCTCTCTCTCTCTCTCTCTCTCTCTCTCTCTCTCTCTCTCTCCCTCCCTCCCTCCCTCCCTCCCTTTTGTCTCTCTGTCCCTTTTTCCTTTTTTCTTTCATCTCTCTCTCACTTTTTCTTTCTTTTTTTCTTTCTTCCTTCCTTTCTCTTTCTCTCTCTGTGTGAGTGTCTGTCTGTCTGTGTATGTGTCAGTGGTGGGTTTCAAAAAATTTTGGAACCTCTTCTGTAGGTGTGGCCTGCTTTCCGGGTCCACTGGTGGAGCATCTTCTAACTGGTTCGGTAGATTTGACGAACCGGTTCTACCGAACTGGTGCGAACTGGTAGGAACCCACCTCTCTCCCACATCCTTCTTTCCTCCCTCCCTCTCTCCCTCCCTCCCCTTAATTCCCCTTTCTGCTATTCCTTCCTTCCTTCCCCCCCATTCTCCCTCCCCTTCATTCCCCTTTCTGCTTTTCCTTTCTTCCTCCTCCCAAACCTCCCTCCCTCCACACCTTTGCCATGAGTAACAGCTTGGCAAAGATCCTAAGAGCCAGGCTATCCTTCCGTGCAAATAGAGGCCAGGAACACCATTCCCAGGGGAGGAAATCTCACTAACATTTGCATAGGAGCAGCCCTCTTCTTGCCAAGGAGGCTGCTAAGATTCTGCATCCTAGCAGTGGCTTTGCTTTCCTTAAGCGAGAGAGGAAATTAAAGAAAGCCCAAATCCTTACAACCTTTCAAACAACAACAACAAGTCATATCCACGAAGCCAGGACTGAAATATCCCAGCAGCTCTCTCCTCTCGCGTGTTCCAAGGGCAGAGGGTCAGCGTTGAGAAAATCAAACATGGGACTCGTGTTTTTGAACTAAATGGGGTTTGTCGGCCACAGCATACTGAGTACTTCTTTTTTTCCACACTTCCTGCCTCTCTTCCCTTCTCTCTTATGGTGGGCTACTTGTAAATATCCAATGCATGGAAACCAGGCAATTTCTATTGGTAATTGGGATAGTAACAAGGGGGTTCACCAGATCCTTGGGGGGGGGATGATAAGAAATAATGATAATAGCAAGGGAGGGAAGTAAGGAAGGAGATGGATGGTATGAGAAGGAAGGGTGGGGGAAGAAGGGAGGGAGAGAAGGAACAGAAAGAAACAGAAAAAGAGAAAGGGAAGGAAGGAAATGGATGAAAGAAAGGAGATGGGGTATGAAAAGGGAGGGGGAAAGGGGAAGGAGAGAAGGAAGAAAGAAAGAAAAAGAGAAGAGAAGGGAGAGGGAAGGGGGGAAATAACAGAAAAGGAAGGAAATAGATGAAAGAAGGGAAGGAAGGAGATGAATGGTATGAAAAGGGAGGGGGGAAAGGAAGGGGGAGGGAGAGAAGGAAAAAAGAAGGAAATGAAAGATAAGAGAAGGGAGGGAGGGAGAGAAGGAAAGAAGAAAACAAAGAAAAGGAAGGAAATGATGAAAGAAGAGGGAAGGAAGGAAATAGATGAAAGAAGGGAAGGAAGGAGATGAATGGTATGAAAAGGGAGGGAAAGGGAAGGAGAGGGGAAAAGAAGGAAAGAAAGAAAGGTAGGGGAGGGAAGGAAGGAAGGCAGAAAAAAGAAAAGAAAGGAAGGAAGGAAATGGGGAAGGAAGGAAGGAAGGATCCTTATCTTGTAAAAAATCATACTGCACCAATTAAAGCAAAAATGGCAATGATTGTCATCTTGACTTCTCCACCAGCAAGCCTATTTCAAAGAGGTTGGACTTTCCCCCCCTGACACCACCCTGCAGAGTTGTGCATTTCCTTTTCTCTTGCTCCTGTCCTGGCCTTGGGCCACGCGATTTGCACCCAGTCGCCTCGCACGGCTCCTGATCAGCAGACGAACTGCTGTGCCGAAAATGTGTTCTCTTACCACCATCGGCCGTTGCCCTCTGCGCGTCTTTCTCGTGAAATCCACTAGAAAATAAATTGCTTTTTTAGGGAAGAAATCGCAGGAGATGGGAAATGCTTATGGGCTGAGCTCCTTGCGTAGATCCACTGGTTGCTGTGAAATGGTAGGAATCAGAATAGAATAGAATAGAATTTGGAGTTGAATTGAATCGAATTTGGAGTAGAATAGAATAAAATCGAATAGAAGCGAATTTGGAATTGAATTGAATCGAATTTGGAGTAGAATAAAATAGAATAGAATAGAATTTGGAATTGAATTGAATCGAATATGGAGTAGAATAAAATAGAATAGAATCGAATTTGGAATTGAATCGAATTTGGAATTGAATAGAATAAAATAGAATAGAATTTGGAATTGAATCGAATCGAATTTGGAATAGAATAGAATACAATATAATACAATACAATACAATACAATACAATACAATAGAAGGATGGGATAGGGATAGGGATATGAAATAGAATAAGAATAGAGAAAAGAAGAGAAACTAGAAGAGAAGAAAAAATAGAAGAGAAGAGAGAAGAGAAAATCGAAGAAGAGAAAAAGGGAAGGCAAAATGAAGGGAAGAAAAGAGAATAAAAGGAAAGAGAAGAGAAGACATTGGCCAAATGGGATTGGACACAAGGAAAGTATGGAGTTGGCCTGTCCTCTCTTTTATCCTACAATGCTCCCTCCTGCAGGCTGGACATCGGACAGCCACTGGTCTGAAATGGTCGAAGGACTCCTCCTTGAGTGGAGAGTTGGACTAGAAGGCCTCTAAGGCCCCTCTCACTCTGTTCTCCTCTCTGTTAATTCTGTTAACCACGTTTGATCTTTCAGTTGATGCCTACTGGGCAAGAGGGAGAAAGAGTATTGAGCCAGGAAGTCAAAGGTGGGTCTATAGAGTGAGGTCTTCTTCTGTCCTGCCTATGGGGATTCTCCGTCATCCAAGTCATGGTTGTTCCAAAGGTGCTTTTTCAACCAGTGGAACAACTTCCCTCTAGAAGTTGCGGGTGCACCATCTCTGGCAGTTTCCAAGAAGAGATTGGACAGCCATCTGTTTAAAATGGGATAGGATCTCCAGCTTGAGTAGAGTTGGATTAGAAGACCTCGAAGGTCCCTTCCAATAACTTTCTGCAGAGTTTAAAGACTTTCACCATGTTTGCATCACGAACATCAACGTCTGGCAAACCCAACCTCTCTCTTGTGTCTTCGTGGGATGCTCCCTCAAAAGGACAAATGTTCACTCAGAATATCCTTGTGACCCTCTCCAACCAGTCGCCATTATTCTCTGGTAATATTGTACTGCTGACTAGAACATACAAAACCTTTGCTAGACCAATTCTAGAATACACTTCACCTGTCTGGGACCCACACTGCATATCTGACGTTAAAACAATCGAATGAGTCCAGAGGTATTTCACGAGAAGAGTCCTCCACTCCTCCACTCTGTCTACAACAGAATCCCTTATGCCACCAGGCTTCAAATTTTGGGCTTAGACAACTTAGAACTACACCGCCTTCAGTCTGACCTAAGCATGGTGCATAAAATTATCTGCTACAACGTCCTACCTGTCAACAACTACTTCAGCTTCAACCGCAATAACACACGGGCAAACAATCGATACAAACTCAAGGTCAACTACTCCAAACTTGATTGCAGAAAATACGACTTCAGCAACAGAGTGGTCAACGCCTGGAATGCTCTACCTGACTCCGTGGTTACATCCTCTAACCAACACAGCTTCAACTCAAACTGTCCACTGTGGACCTCACCCCATTCCTAAGAGGTCCGTAAAGGGGGTGTGCATAAGTGCACCAGCGCGCCTACCGTTCCTGTCCTACTGTCCCCATTTATCTGTACTCATCTCATGTGCTCATTCCCATGTTTATGCTTATACCTGTTATCTTGTACATGTCTGTCTAAACTAAATGAATAAAATAAATAAAAATAAGGTTCACCGACAAAAGGGTGACCGACAAAAGCACGCCCGACGAAACCGCGGTGACAAAACCGCAAGTTCTAAACCTCGCCGATGAATGAGCGCTGAAGCACGCCGACAACAGCGCGCCGACAGAAGCGCGCTCTAACCCTAACCCTAACCTAACCCTAAACCTAACCCTGGCCCTAACCCTTACCTTAACTTAAATCGTGCTTCTGTCGGCACACTGTTGTCGGCACGTTGATGACATTGCGGTTTTAGCGCCATGGTTTTGTCGATGTGCATTTGTCGGGTCACGTAAAAATAAAATGGGATAGAATCTCCGGCTTGAGTTAGGGGTTGGCTTAGAAGACCTCCAAGGTCCCTTCCAGTAACTCTGTTATTCTGCAGAGTTGAAAGACGTTAACCACCTTTGCATCACAAACATCAACATCTGGCAAATTCAGATGTTTGGGTCTTCCTGGGAGGCTCCCTCAAAAGGATTAAAGTTTCACTCGGAATATCCTTGTGACCCTGTCCAACAAGTCGCTGTTATTTTATTCTACACACCAACCGACCCCGATCCCACTCGCGAGTTGGGTTCTTTAGAAGATCCATTAGATCAGTGTTTCTCAACCTTGGCAACTTGAAGATGCCTGGACTTCAAGTCCCAGAATTCCCCAGCCAGCGAATGCTGGCTGGGGAATTCTGGGAGTTGAAGTCCAGACATCTTCAAGTTGCCAAGGTTGAGAAACACTGCATTAGATGTTCTCCACAATTCTTCCCCGACCCCCTGCAGTGAAGTGGTTCACAACACATTGCAGATGTTTAGAAAAATCAGCGCCGAGCAAGATTCACCACGAGCGAATTGCGGAGCAAACAAGGCCCCGGTTTCGGGGAAAAGCAAAACACGAATATCTCCTGTTACCTGCTATTTTATTACCATAGTTACAAGCCCAGGCGACTGTCAGTTCCAATAAGGTATTAATTTGAAGGATGCCAGGATGACAGTGACTGAGATTGGGAGCGAGGGGAACTGCCAAGGATTTAGGATAGGTGCTCGGTTTTCCCCTGAAGCATCCTGCGGGGCAAATATTCCAGAGATAATTTCCACTAAACTACGAAAATCTTGCAGTTTAGTGTCCTTTTTTTTTTTTAAGGTTAATGATTTCCTGAAAACCTCTCAATTTCTCCCAGACTCTTTTCTTGTTAACTCTTCAGTAGCTCCCTGCATAGGAAGATTGAGAAATATTTGAGACCTACGAGCCAAGATCACTGCAAATGGGGATGGCAGCCAAGAAATTAAAAGACACTTGCTCCTGGGGAGGGCAGTGATGGCAAATCTAGACAGCATCCTAAAAAGCAGAGACATCACCCTGCCAATCAAAAGTGTGTCTAGTCAAGGCTGTGGTTTTCCCAGTTGCAATGGATGGCTGTGAAGGTTGGACCATAAGGAAGGCTGAGTGCCAAAGAATGGAGGCCTTTGAACTCTGGTGCTGGAGAAGACTCCTGCGAGTCCCTTGGATTGCAAGGAGATCCAACTGCAAATATGAATCCAGAGTCTGCAAAACAACCTGTTTTATTTACCTGTTTCATTTATTCTCTTCAGTTAATTTAATTCAATCAGCTCTTGGGCCTGGGATAATCAAGCCAGAGTTGAGGCAGCTGGTAGGTGGAGCTAAAATTAACATATGAAGCCAAAATGGGTAGGAACATCCTTTCTTCTCTTGAATATCCCCATATATTCTTTCTGATTCTCCTTCTCACTGGTCCAAGCAGGAAATTAAGGGAAAGGAGAAGTTGC